>NC_039250.1:23829585-24129585 GCF_003368295.1 Carassius auratus
AACGAAAAGAAAACCTCCCGTCCAAGGCCTTGAAGCTGCACACGGGATGACCATCAAAGACCTCAACAAGCTGTCTAAAAACATCAGCAGGTTCAACCCGAACTCCACAGAGAGCCCCGACATCCAAGCTTATCTGCGAGATATTGAATTTCACCTGGAAGTGAGACCTCATGTGACTGACAGAGACTGGTTATACCTCCTTAGAGCCACGTCCAGTTCCGAGGTACGAAACTTTCTAGATCGACAGCCCAGTCAAACCAAGTCAAACTACCAGCGACTTCGTGAGGTCCTGATTAAAGAGTTTACAGACCCAGAGTCTGAACATGGACTGTTAACTGCCTTGGAAACCAAACAAGGTCGTCAAGAGACTCCACAAGCTTACTACAACCGACTCCGACAATCCTACTTTGGTGCACACAACAACTCTGACCTTGAAGAGGATGTGAACTTCAAAACCCTCTTCCTAAAGAATCTGCACCCTGGAGTCAGTCACCATCTAGGTGTCATGGCCTGTCCGAACTCCATGACCATCCAACAGTTGCGTGACCTAACACAGAAGGCCTATAACAAGCAGAAGTTGGCCTCAAAGAAAGGTAACAAAACCTCCACACTCTTGAACTCTGTCAACAAAGACTCAAGCCTTGCACTGGACGACACCCAGCGGCATCACAACACCAGAGTCTTCCATCAAGAGCACAGAGAACGTGACGCCCATATCCACGACCGCTTTCAGCCCAACTGCTGGAAAAATCCATGGGACCAGCCACGCTTCTCAAGAAACCAAAAGGATAACATCTGGAAACCTAACCAGATATCCAAAGGTAATCACCTGACTCATCCAAGAGCAACTCGTGTGGGTAAGCGACAACAAAACCCACCTCAGCACCACTCAGACATGCACAGTGCTGAGTACTCACAAGAACATAACCGCTTACCATTAGAAGACACGGAACAAGTCATGGAACAACTAAGAGAGTTCCTTCAAGACAATTTACATGCAGGTGACCACAAAGTTGAGTCATGCTCGCTGTGACCAGCGACAGAACGGAAGGCCGGTGATCACCTGGTGCACCGCATCAGAGATGACAAGCACCTGTTCAACAACAACCCAGAATGAACAAGTCTTTCACGGCCAACTGTTGATGAAAAATCTGAGGTACTAAAGGACATCACCTCAGTCACTAACAAACTGTCAAATGAACTCCAACTCCAAGTACCACATTCCCTGTCTGTGCAACAGCAACCACCAGAGCACAGAAGGTCAGAAAGTCTGCTACAGCCAGAAGGCATCACAAGAAGAATGCAACATAGGAGACAAGTTTTGCAACTCAGCTTCACACAGCCATGCCAAACTGCCTCCGACGGCGTGCTAAAGAACTTCCTGCCTTGCTGGACTGACCCCTCATTAGACCATGGACACGCCCTCATCCAAGCCAAAGATGCAGAGAGCCAGTCTTCAGTGACATGCTAGAAAAAGGGGGAGACAACACAGACTTGAACAGATCTGACCACACATGCACTACACCAGTAATACACAACATTACCTACACCCAGAGGTAAACACATCTACTGATAACACAGTCAACAAACATATTCTTCCCACAGGTAGAATATCCAACTTTTAGCGTAACAAAGTTACACATACCCACCATGAAGAAACGTGCAGCCATCCTCACAATAGGTAGAACACCTGACACTAAGTTAAGGTTCACGACACACTAGCTGCACCTGACATCCTAGCTCAATAGTAGTTGTAACACATGCTAGGAAAACCCACAGCAGCCTTGTTTTGTTTTGTTCTTCTTTTACCTATCCTTCTCCTTCCCCTCTTTCCTGAGTAGGTGAAATGCCTAGACACCCTGCGAGGGTTGAAGGTCTGATATTAGGATTGACTCGCAACACCTAATATCCGCCAGCCACTCTAAACTGAATGGAAGCCAGAGAGCTCCATGCATGATAGGTCAATCCATTGAATTGAAAATGAAATTACTAGAAAACTAATGGTAAACATGTAAAGTAAGACAACCTAGAAGAACCAAACAAAGTTAACCACAAATTTGATTGATGAATCAAAATAAAAACAATTTCCAAGACGATCTAAACTATCCTCAATGTGCTAAACTACATTGACTAATTGAACTTAACCACGTGTACCTAAATAACCTGATGCCTGCACCAGTACAGTAACTGTCATGGAGGTGTTGTCTTGCTGTTTGCTGTGTTTGTCTGCTTCTTCTGCCTTTGTTTCTCCAGCGATCGACGATGTCTTCACCTAAACACCTCGCCGATCGAAAGGGGGATATATGTAGCAGAAATGAGTCAAATCAGACAAATCAAAGAGTCTATCAGAGCTGTGTGCATTGAAACATGAGCTGAATTCCTCAGGAAGTCATAAATCAGTTCTAGTGCCACAGGAACCAAACAAGATAACCAACCAACCAACTTGTTCACACAACAGCTTTCAACATTAACACCAATAGAACAATTATTGACAATTTTAATTCAAAGAAGAGATTGTCAAATTTATTGTTCGTGATTGGAATGCAACGCTGGACATCACATGTAAACCCAGGAGATCAAGTTAAATACTTGCATTGACTTCCCCCCCCAGCCAGTGAAACCAGACTGAAATTCCTAAGGGGGAAGGGCTTTAAACCTTTGTCTTCACAGAAAAGTCCTTTGCCAGAGAATGGCAAAGAAACCCTTTTTATACATTATATATGGACCAGAATGAACTCAAAAAAGACTTATGAATGAATCATTCTATTGCTTAACTCCATATTCATTTACGTGTAACCCACACATTTGACTATCATGTTATAATCACTTATCGTGTATGTTTTCTTTAAATGACTATGGTATAGCTGAAGGGTACATAGTCGTGTTTGATATGTGTGTGATTGAATTTTCTTGCTTGATATTGCCCTGACAATCATTTATTTGTAAAATATATCATAATCATGTTATAGGAATCATGTCCAAAATTAGACCCTGTGAGGCAAGAACCACATGCTTGGTAAGATAAACAAATGATTTATGATACCCAAGACTCAAGAACATATCTGATTGGTCAAGGCAACATTTGAGGGGTGGCCAACAGGAAGTTTTAAATACTTTGGACACGATGTAATTTCGCTTTTAGTCTGCTTTTTAGTTCTAGTCTAGCTGCTGCTATTAGCCATGCCGGCTTTTAGTTCCAGCCTTGCTCGTACTATCAGTCATGCCTGCTCTTAGCTTGTAGCTTTGCTACCTAGCTTTAGCTTGTAGCATCTAGCCATGTGGTTAGTCATCATGGTTCTTCGAGCGCGGTTCCAGCGTGCCTGCCTGCTGCTACTTATGCCACAATGAGAAGGAACACAACCTAGTCTCGTCAAACTTTATTTCTTTTCTTTTCCGTTTGAGAGTTTCGTGTTCTGAGTTAAGTTTTGTAACGTCGACCTCGTCTGCGCGTTTGAACTCCGACCAGCCACACAACTCCAGCTTCAGCCAACGCCCAAGCACGGACGGGCTCCCCAAGACGTCACTTCAGCCAACTGAACTTCCAGCCAATCAGCGACACCGGGATACCCCTTTCAACTGGAGTCCCTTTCACAGCAAACGAAGGCAACGTATTCCCAGATATTTGTTGTGCTGGTGTATCTAATATAATTTTAACCCCATTGAGGAACTCAATGCGAGCGCTAATTACGTGATTGATGGTTGTTCATGTCTATGCAATTTAACGTATTGCTGTTAACTTGGGATTCCATATTTCCATTCTCTTAAACTCATCTTTCCCTAACTTTCGACCTTCCTGCAACTTGTGTGAATGTGTGTGTGCGTGCGTTTATATGTTAGATTAGTTTATATGTCTTAGATTTATCTAATAAAGCCTTATTCATATTGAAAAGAGAAGTATCTTGTGTTTTGTGCTTACAAGTTAATGTCTTAAACTGCCGATCTTGTTACTGTGCTAATTGATAGTGTTTTCACTATAGTTTGGATATTAGTATCCAGCGATTTGATGTTAGATTTGATGTTAAACGGCTCGTTCACTGAACCGCAGGCGCGTCTCCGTGAACAGCCGTGAAACAGTGATTCTGTTCAAATTCCCTTTAAAATCTTAAATGATTCCCTTTGAGCTAAACTGACCTGTTTCCCTTACACTTTAAATCGGCAAGAGTCTGAATGCAGCCAAGTGAGAACTGTGGTGGAGTCAGTCCACAGAGTGAGTTGGTGTATGGGAAAGTTCAGTTCTGTTCTGACTACTTTAGCAAGCTGTGTCCCAGTCAGTGCAGCACACAGTTCCAGATGGGGGATCGACTGCTGTTTTTTGGGTGCCACTCATGACCTGGCTGTGAGGAAGGCCACCTCTACCTCCCCACATTGATCCTCTGTGAGGAGATAAGCAACTGAGCCATAAGCCCACTCAGATGCATCACAGAAGATGTGTACCTCTCGCTGACTCATGTCGGTATCTCTGATAGGACTGGTATAACACCTTGGAAAGACAATGTGTTGTAGGGCAGGCAGCTCCTCCACCCACTTTGTCCAGGTCTATAGAAGATTTGCAGGTAAGTGCGGGTCATCCCAGTCTCTGTTCTTATCCCAAAGGTGCTGTACTATAGGCTTGGCTTTGGTAGTGAAGGGAATGAGATAGCCCAGGGGGTCATACTGACTTGCTATGATTCTATAAATGCTGCACATGGTGGTCTCAGTGTTTTGTATGGGACAGTACTTATATGAAAGTGTGTCTGTTTGGTGATTCCAGAGGAGTCCCAGGGCAGATTATTGGGTGTTGCTCTGCCCTTGTGAAATCCAAAGTTCAGTTCTGTCAGATCTGGCCTCAGGAGGCAAATGGCTTATGGTGGAGAGTTGGTTACTGGACCACTGCCTCAGGTCGAAACCAATAAGCTCCGGAGTTTGTCAACAAGACTCTTTCCTGCCTCTACTGAGGTGAAACTCTGCAGAAAGTTATCTACATAGAAAGACTTCAGTACAGCATGGCGGACATCTTCCCCAGGTTGGCTAAGGTCCAGGATGTGTTTTTGTAATGCAAAGATGGAACAGCAAGGGCTGCATGTGGTGCCAAAGGGGAGAACCTCCCATTCATAAATGTTAGGTGGATCCTGTGTATTTAGATCCCTCCAGAGGAATCGCAGAAGTGGCCTGTCTTCGGGAAGCAATCTGATCTGGTGGAACATCCCCCTTATATCACTGCTGATTGCAACGGAATGCTCTCTGAACCTGAGCAGCACTGCAAGAAGAGATGGGCCTAACACAGGACTAGGGAGCAAGAGCTTGTTAACGTTTTGACCCTGATACTGAAATGAGCAATTAAATATAACCCTGTTCCTCCCATTGTTTTGGACCAGATGATGGGGAATGTACCAGGTGTTGGTTGGGCATTCTTCAACACTTAGTTCCACCTTGACTGCATAACCTGACTGCTCTAGTTTCTGAATTTCTGCTGTGTAGGCAGCTGCTTGCTCTGGATCTTTGGCCAGCCTTCTCTCCATGGCTCGCAGATGTGGGAGAACAGAATTTTTGGGAGCCTTAAGGTCTGGCATGTTTTTAACACGCAAAAGTGGGGTTGCATAGCGCTTGACGCAATCCACCTCTACTCTCACGGTCTTGCTCTCCAGAATTTTCACTGCTTCCTGATCTTGTCTGGATTTTTTCACTTTGCCAGGGAAGCACGTCCATCTGCCAGAGTCTCTCCACTTGTTTGATATGATCAGTTTCAGGTGGTGCTACTGAGGTTAAAAGACACTGTTGTTCAGTGACCTTGTGTTGCAGGTGTTGTACAGGACCTTGCAAAGACCAGCCGTGATGAGTCTTGATAGCTGCTGGTCCCCCTGGGGGGCCTAGACAGATTGGCTCCACTGCTGTAATGAGGTGTGGATAGTCTGATACAATGAGCAGGACAGGGCGAACTGCCTCTAAATGGCTCAAAGGAAGCCCTCTGAGGTGGTGGTATTTCTCTCTCAAAGTCTTTACCGGACGTGTGTGTTCAGCAAGACTTAGCTGCTGGGCTGTGAATGCACCCTTTATGCGATACAGTTTGCTGGACTGAGACAGGGGGAGATGTGAAATGACACTGATGCACTAGTGAGCATTTGTAATTCCTGCCTAACTGTGCGAAGTGGAAGATCTTCTGGCAGACCTTTTAGGCCCAACTGTTGAGCAGCATTGTGCAAAAGGATGGTCCTCTCCGATCCATCATCTAAGATGGCATAAGCTTTTATCTTGTGTGCCCCGTTTCGAAGAATGACCTTGACAATTTTCAGAAGAACCTTTCGACTGACAGGAGGCTTACGAAAGAGAAGTATCTCGTTCATAGTATTGAGGAGACAGGCATTAGTAGAAGTACCTTCATTTAGGGTAGTCTTTGGGAGGTCTTCACTCCTGAGATTGATTTCATGAAGGACCAGAAGTTGACATCTATTACACTGTTTGCAGCGCATTCTCAGATTGCACTCTGAAGCTTGATGATTCCTTCCACAGCGGCAGCATCTGTTGCAGTCTTTGATCCAGTTCCGTTTCTGGTCTATGGTAAGCTGCTTAAAATTGTTGCAGTTGTTGAGGGAGTGTTTGTGGTGGTCACAGTAAGGGCAGTAAGGGGTTAAAACAGGCTTGTTGGCCGTAGGTCTATTTGTCAATGGAGGTGCTTTCTCTGTGCCAAGCAGAATGGTGGCACTTTAAGTGAATGGCTTGGGGTCTCTGATAACTTCTCATGTTCGTGCTGGATATCCACAACGACTGGCTCCGGAAAACCTTGTTGTGTCCTCCTGCAAATGAATTTCATACTCTAGCCACTCTGACAGATCAAGAATGGTGGGGATTGGCACTTGGTAGGGATGTGCAAAGTGCCGAAAACTTGACCTAAGTTCGTGCGGCAACTCAAAGGTGCCCTTCTTTCCTAGTTGCTCTAACATGCCGATGAGGGAACGAACCTTGAGGGCGAAGAGTCGGAATGCTTTAATGTCCCCACTGGCTATGTTTGGACCATCCATGAGCTCTGCTATGCATTGCAATGCAAGCTGATGCGCCTGTCCGTATTGCTGATCCAGTGCTGCCATGGTCAGTGCTGCCATGAAAAGTTGTTGTGAATGGATGTATGAATCGGTGATAAGCTGGGCCTCCTCTAGTTTGAGGTGATCAGTAAGTATTTGGAATTTGAATCTTTCTGTGGCTGTAGTTGGCAGAATATTTGAGCCGTGAGAATTATCTAGGGTTTGGATATATGAAGTCTGGAATTGTGGGGGTTGGACCTCGGTACATCTGCTCTAGCTCGGGCGGAACTGGACTGGATGCTCTGCGTGGCAAGTGAGAGCATCGAGGAGACCCGAAGGATGGAGGGACTGCTGACTCTGGCTCATATGATGTACAACTCAGCCTGTCACGCATCTCAGCCCTGGAATAATAGGTTCTTTCCACCCTTGATTCATCCCACTTGATATTTTCAGAATGTGATTTATGGTTCGGCAAGGTAGACTTTGCGCTGGAGACAGCGGTTGGAGCTAAGAATGTCTCAGAACTGTGCTCAGGCTGATCTGACTCAGCAGACCTGAATCGTGGGGCTGACACTGGTGTAAAACTCTTATCACTCTGTCAGGTTCTCAACAAATGGCGTGGTGCAGGACTTTATGACAAAAGTGAATCTAGCAGCCTGTGTCTAATGCACTAGGCAGTATGTTTCTAATGTCCCTCTCGTTCTGCACCAGTACAAATACATGTATGCATTGCACGTGTTTTGCTTGCTTGAGTGTTTCTGCATTATATGAGTGGCTTTGCAATATAAATTGCAACTTCTATTTGTGAAAATATCACAGGAGATTTATAACCAGTGGTACCCTTTATTACAGCAAAGCACGTGATTATATTACTAAGTCACTGCAATGGAGGAGCTCTAGTGCCATTAAATTAAAGATGTTGAACCATAGAGCAAAAAAATGAACAAAGAAAGTAACAAAAAAAATTTAAATACATTTTAATGGGCATAATTTAGTGTGAAAATAACCAAATGATATACAGTCAAACCAAAATTTATTCAGAGATCAGATATTATTTATTTTATTTTTTACTAGCGGTTGCAGGAAACTATTGGTTCATTTACGTAAGTGAGGATAGCAAAATAAAGCAAACTGTGACAAATTATACCCAAAAATTCTTCATACAGTGGACTACCAGTAAAACTAATACAAATTTTGGACCAAAAATTATTCAGACCAACACTTGGGAAAAAAATTGAAGTTCAGGTTTGCATGAACCTGGATGACAGCACGCCCATGAGACTACAGGTTGTCATTAAGTCTAAGCGTTGCCTAACTAAGTATTGGTAGTTTTGTAAATACTGTCATACCCCATCACATACCTTTCTATCAAAGTTATCTAACATTAGATGAATTTGTTCTGACAGAGTTCAACTATGAGTTATTGTCATATTTTATTACAATCTTCTAAACTATACAAAATAAACTGTGATGTGAAATAAAATTTGAAATGTCTAAGGTGTCTAAATAAATTTTGGATTGACTGTATATATTTAATAAATTAAGTTAACCAGCTAACATTATACATACTCCTTGTTTCTGTACCCATTTTTTTAAATGTACAAATGCAATAGAAATATCAATATCAGTACTCCGTATCGGAAATGGTTATAAAGCCATTTCTAAGGCTTTGGGACTCCAGCGTACCACAGTGAGAGCCATTATTCAGAATGGCAAAAACATGGAACAGTGGAGAACCTTCCCAGGAGTGGCCGGCTGACCAAAATTACACCAAGAGCACAGTGATGACTCAAAGAGGTCACAAAAGACCCCACAACAACATCAAAAGAACTGCAGGCCTCACTTGCCTCAGATAAGGTCAGTGTTCATGACTTGAAAACCACTGCTGAGCAAAAAGAACAAAGAATCGTCTCAGTTTTGCCTGAAAACATCTTGAGGTTCCCCAAGCATTTGGAGAAAATACCCTGTGGACTGACGAGACAAAATTTGAACTTTTTGGAAGGTGTGGGTCCCATTGCATCTGGCATAAAAGTAACACTGCATTTCAGAAAAAGAAACATCATACCTACAGTAAAATATGGTGGTGGTAGTGTGATGGGTCTGTTTTGCTGCTTCGGGACTTGGAAGACTTGCTATGATAAATGGAACCATAAATTCTGCTGTTTACCAAAAAATCCTGTTCATGACCTCAAGCTGAAGTAAAACCATCCAATGTTTCAAGATTTCAAGATTCAAGATTTTTTTTATTATTCGTCACATACAAAATTATATATAGCATATATAACCACCATGCTGAGGGGAGTGCAGGCCAAAATCATGGTGAACACTAAGTTGCAACTCTACCATTTCCATAAAAGTTGCCCCTGGGACATTAGACAGTTGTCCGTGACATCACACCTAATGGCCAAAGGCCAAGGCTACATACCCAACTTACTTGTTAGGGCCGCAGCCTGGGGTAGAGCTGAAGGCTTGGAATCAAGAAAGATTCCTTTAAAGGGATACGGCAAAGAACCTAGCATTTTATACTAAGTCTTGCCTGTCACACAGGGGCTACTTGTCACGGTTGGTAAACCGTGATCTCGGGTTGTTTTCACTTTGTGGTGAATTCTGTGTGTTCTGCGTCTGCACTGATTAGTTGTGGGCGTCTCCGTTAATTGTATCAGCAACAGCTGCCACTCATTACTCATCTCCTATATAATGGCTTGTCTCACGTCTTGTGTTTGTGAGATCGTTGTTTCATGTCGTTGTGTTACCCCCGTCTGGCTTTAGTGTTAGTTTGCGTTTGGATGTCTGTTTTTCCCTAGAACCTCATCCACTCTCCGCACGATCACTCAGCCACGGACACTTACCTTCGGCTCTATTCCCCGCAGTTCCTGTGCCACTCTCTCCTGCTGCCTCACGCCACCAAGACCCGGACTTCCCACCTACACCACCATCTCCCTGGAGTGTTGTCGTCCCATCGTCTTTGTGTGTCATTGTTCTACTTGTCTTCATCTCATTAAATCCTGTTAACTCGCATTTGTTTCCGGACTGTCTTTCACCAGCCGTCACACTACTGCTTGCTCTTGCATAAGCTTGCTGAAGGAGGTGTCTCAACAGATTCCTAGTAGCAACACCGTTTAGATAGATATCCGAGGATACATAGGTGGAGTAGTGCCCAAGATGAACGGGGCTTTTACCAACTCAAGGAAGGGTACGAAGCAACCATGCAAAGCCCTCACCATATAGGATTTTAGAAAGAACGCAGAGTACTTGCATGCGAACTTACCATAGTGCGTATTTCAGAAAGTGTGCAAAGTCTTCACGTGCACACTTACCATAACATGGATTTTAAATACTGTTCTAAGGAGGGGCTGTCGAGTGCGCAACCCTTACCATACACGATTTCAAGTGCACAGAGTCATGCGTGCACACTTACCATTTACGTGGATTTTTGAAAACCTGGTGACCGGGCCAGACATCCATGAAATTCCTTGCAGTGCCATGCAAGGGCCTGATGATAAAAAGACTCCTGCAGAAACCTGTGATCTGACCGCCTGATACCAGAAATGTAGCATCTGCTTAGGATCATGTACGATTGCTTGGGCTTTATGTTGTAGGGATTCCTTTAGCCTTTTGATATTTACATATATATACATATTTATATAAGTGCTTACTGGCAATGTATACCCCCATTATCTGGAAGATACTGAACAGGTCTCCCCATCTGACTTTCAACACATTCCGAGATAAATAGATAGCCCTCGATGCCAAACACCAAAGGGGCCTGGATGACCTCAGCACTTTAACAGGAGCATGGACATGTAGACGCTCTGATAAATATGCAGGCACCTACCCATTTAAAATCTTAAAAACAAACAATAAAATCTTGAAAAAAAATCCTGAAGCAGACAGTAAGCCAGTGTAAGGAAGCTAGGACAGGGGTAATGTTCTCATACTTTTTAGTCCCAGTTAAAAGCTGAGCTGATGCATTTTGGACTAACTGTAAGCATTGAAGAGATGACTTATCCAGACCAACATATAAAGAGTTACAGTCTAGTCTAGATGTTATAAAAGCATGAATTACACTTTCAAACTCCTTACGTGGCAGATAGGGCTTGACTTTAGCCAACAGATTCAGTTGAAAGAAACTTTTGAAACAGAACTAATCTGTTTTTCAAACTTAAAAGCATTGTCAAAAATCACACCGAGAGTTTTGGTAAATGGACGAACATATAAAGCTAAATTTCCAAGTGCATCTACACAAGCACTTGAATCCCCAGGATGACCAAACACAACAATCTCAGTCTTATTTTCATTAAGACAAAGACAGTTCTGATCCAACCATATTTTTTAATTTCTCAGGCAATTAAGTAATGACAGAAATGAAGCTTTGTCATTTGTTTTGACAGGAAAATAAATCTGTACATCATCTGCATAAGAGTGGAAGATGATATTGTGGTTTCTAAAAATATACCCCAAGTGCAGCATATACAAAGAAAACAACATAGGGCCCAATACTGACCCTAGGGGGGTGCCACAAAAAAGAGGGGCAGCAGATGACGAAAATTCACCAAGGTGAACAGAAAAACTCTTGTCTGTCAAATATGATTGAAACCATTTAAGGGCTATGCCCTTAATGCCGACACACTGTTCAAGTTTATATAAAAGAATAGAATGGTTGACCGTATCAAAGGCCGCAGTCTACTCCAAAAGGACTAAACAGCAGAGTTAAAGGAGACCACAGTTAAAAGAAGATTATTAGAAACTCTTAAAAGCAGTTTCTGTACTGTGACGGGACTGTGAACCAGACTGAAAATTTTAATAAATACAAAATTAATTGATAAATGATTAAAGATGATTAAAAACAATTTTCTCAAAGACTTTTGATAAAAAGGGGAGTTAAGATATAGGTCTAAAATTAGACAAAATGGAAGGATCCAAGTTATTGAAGCCACTGCGTATGCCTTGCCATTTAAGCAAGATTTATCCTGAAGGGGCAAGGAGGGAGATTAAGAGAGGACGTCTCCCCCACAGAAAGAAAGCTCTTTCTACAGGGGGCATCCTCTCAACTCGTTGGTGTTTTTTCAATGTATGCTTCAGACATGGGTAACGACGAAGTGTTCCCCATAGCGACCCCTAGAGGACACAGCTCGAAGTTCCCTTGAAAGGGAACTGAATAGCTGACGCATAAACGCTACAGCTTAGGTCCGACACAGAAGTATAAACCAGTCTTAAAGAAAGAGGTTTTGAGACTTAGAAAACAACTCATCAAGTATCTCAAAGAGAAAGAATACAAAGAATCTAACCGTAACTGACCTGAGTGCATTTTGCTATATGTGTACCAAGCTATATAGGATCCTGCAGGTGGTGGATCGTTTATAGCCCTTTCTGACAGCAGCTAGAATAATTACATTTATCATTTTAATGGCGAGTTAAAATTAAACTTTATGAAACACGTGACTGAAATTACATTATATTCCAGTTTTATATGTATATAACAGAAATTCAGAAATCAAAATTTACACACTAATACACATTACATACTCATAGTCACAATGCTGATGTTGTTAGTTCAATTTATTGTAATGCTTTTTTCCTCAGGTGGTCAGAACAATGGCAGACTTGTTCAGATGACAGCATCTGATAAGAATTCTTATTTAGGTCTTACTTCCAAGACGTAGGCAAGAATCTGTGATTCTGAAATAGCCTACAGCATCCACACTGAGGTGATGACTAACTGCCACATATCAAAACATTAGATTAATTTGAGCTAAGGGCCATCCCCTTGCACAAACATGCCTAGATGTATTTTTTTTCCATACAACATGCACACACTTCTTTCCTGATCCACATCTCTCTTGCTTTATTCCTCTCATTTACTTTTGTCTCTAAATTCATATCAGTGTGGACATTAGTATTCTAGGAATAATGTTGGTCCGTCAGAATGTTCTCATCGTTGTGTTCTTTGGGATGGTATTGAGTGGGTATGTAATTAATTTTTTATCAATATTACAATATTATTACATTGTTTGCCTTTGATTTTGGGTTGTGAATTTATGTCAGTGATGTATTATTTCAGAGTACATGAAGTATTTAGCATATTTCCACTCTATTCAGCACATTATTTTTTGAGGCAAAAATCTTTATAGACTACTCTTGAGAAATTTTTTTAGATTTTAAGCCCTACAATATTATAAGCAAATTATTATTCAGCATTTTCTGTGTACATGACAACCATAAGATATGAAACTCTAAACTCTGAGAAGAGGATTACATTTGAACATTTCCAGAGATCTCTCCTCATGAAGTTATGTGTCTTTCTTTACAGGCTCATTTACCTGAACAATATGCAGTGCATGTAAGTTTAATGCAGTTAGAAAAAACATGATGCAAATGTGTTGTTCTTTTGCTATGAGAAGTTTGCATGACTGATTTTATTTATTTATTTATTTATTTATTTATTTATTTATTTATTTATTTATTTATTTATTTATTTATTACTGTTTTTAGCTGCAATCAGCAGATAACAGAACAAGACCTTGATAAGTGAGAAATGATGTTCATACACAAACCTATCATACATATCACTCTTCAACACACAAGAAAAAGGATTTCCTGTACGTTGACTTATTTGTGGCGGCCCGCCACATTATTCACACTGACCTCCACAAATATCCACCGCCCATGCCATCAGCTCCACTTCATCCACAAAGCGACGTGAGCACTATATACGAACTACCCTTTTGGTGTCTTTTTTTCCATACTGACAAACACATCACTGCGGAAAGTGGCAGTGCTTTTAAGAATTTTAGGTTGATATAGCACACACACAAAATATCAGCAACGCTACAATGACAAAGTCGCGTGCTTATATTAAAAATAAAAATGAACAAATAAGACTGATGTAGGCTACTAGCGTTGTAACAAATAATTGTTTTTCAGTGACAAATTCACCTAGGCTATATTAAACTTTGAACTTTTTAACAAAATAAATAAGGCTGTTTTACCCGCGTTTTACAAAAATAAATATGGATTTCCCCTTAGCTACTTTAAAACGATTGTAGTTTGTGGTGTATTATTAATTAAAAAACCATAAAAGGCTACAATGGCACATTTTACATCTACCTTGTATTAGCAAAAATATATAAAATAATAAGATGGGTAGCCGTTGTAACATAAATAATTAAGGTATTCCCTTTATTAAAAACGAATGCTTTTCACTTCCCCATCACTTTTGTTCCCCAGCTCAAAATACCTTCCCGCAGATATGGACAGGCCAGTGACCTTGAAATTTTTTTTTTTTTTTTTTTTTTTTTTTTTTGGATAAACGTTTGGCGCAGGGTTGTCTCTCTCAGCGTCTTTTACTGTCTATGTTCAGTGCGCGGCAGAGAAGCGGCGCATTCAGTTAGTTTCAAATATAGTTTCCAAGTTAGTTAACTGTCGCTTCAGTAGACTAGTTCGTATGTTAATATGCACGTACGTAGTTTGTTACTTAGACGCACGCAGCACTGCATGAAACAAAAAGTAGGCTAAAATAGCCAAAACCAGCGCTTATTGTCGTTCTTTAGTGTTTATGTTGATTTTATCAGCCGATGTAGCGATTATAAATCAGGATTTAAGTGGTATGATTACTTGTGTTAATCACTGTTTGTAGAAAATATGTAAATGGGAACAGATCTATTGGACATTCAGATATAGATCCGAAGTCCCAGAACTTGTGTGAACGAAACTTGATGCAATGGCGTCATAAATATGCAATTTAATATGAGACGTCACCCGCTGCCACAAGTCTCACAAAATCCTGCTGGAAACATTTACACAAGTACTACTATTGGTGTACATGCTCATATTCATAAACACATGCACACACAACATAATCAAATTCAACTGAGCATCTATTTTATCAGGCGACGACCCTGAGTGTACTGTGTTGTTCTTTTGATTTGAGAAGTTTGCAATACTGAATTATTATTATTATTATTATTATTATTATTATTATTGTTATTATTATTATTATTATTATTATTATATTTTAATTTTTTTACTGTTTAAAGCTGCAGTCAGCAGATAACTGAACAAGGCATCATCAAGTGAGTAATGATCACAATCAATTACAATCAAATGCACAACATAATCAAATTCAAATGAGTAAGAGTTTGTATCTATTTCAATCAGGCCAAAATGGAGCCAAAAGATCATTGAATTGCGCTCATCACCAGGGTAAGTAAAACTCCATTTTCTTAAAAGCAACGTTTTTAAGTTTATCCATATTTAAAAAGGTATATACTGTTCAAGACACATTATAAAAAAACATTATTGATTCATGTGGTTCTGATCAGATGACAATTGAGAGTTAAATGATGTCTTCAGTCCATTGATGGAACTAAAAAACAAACAAAAAACACTTGTAAACCCATGTTTTTAATTTGTGTCATTTAATTTGTTCTTTTTGCTTGTTCATTTTTATTACAGGTTATTGTACAACCAGCCGAGTGTGGTGGCTGGGTGAGTATTATATTTTTAGTACCAGTCTGTTGTTCCTAAATATAATGGATGGAATGATTACAGCGCTGTATTTGTGTTTTTTATGAAGTCGGACAGATGTTGCTTCTGTGTCACCATGGTCAGCTCCAATCATTTGGGAGGGAACCTTTGACTCCACACTGATCGACTCCATCTACAAACAACAAAATCAACCACTGTCTTTGCTTTGGGAAAGTAAGTCTTCAGGATACCTTTTATCATGTATTAAGAATTCTCATTTATTTTTTGGAAATATTAATCATTAAAGGATAAATTAACTATAATGAATTTGTTTTCTCTGTTTGTTAGATACACACGTTTTGTCAAAGATTTTCTGTAGTCAGCAGAACAACATTATTTTGTTGGATTTCGAGTGCATTACTACTTGTTTACAGATCAACCAGAATCAATTCCTGAAGTGAAGATGGGTGAAAACCGTAGTTTGACAATTGAAAAGGTTCCGACTATGAATCGATGGCAGGACATCAGTATGAACAGGATGGAAAAACTGGAAAAACTAATAGAGAATGAATTATTCAATGAAGCAGATTATATTTTCTGCCTTGACATAGATGGAAAGTTCTATGGCCGGTGGGGTGCAGAGACTTTGGGTCGTCTGGTAGGTGTGTTACATCCTTGGCTCTTTAATGTTCCAAGAAATCAATTCACATATGAGCGCAGGCCAGAATCTAAAGCATACATTCCTGTTGAGGAAGGTGATTATTATTACGCTGGTGCTACATTTGGTGGCTCATTGAAGGATGTACATCTTCTCACCAAAACCTGCAGGGAGCATCTGAAAATTGATGCTGCAAACTCTATTGAGGCGGTATGGCAAGAGGAGTCTCACTTGAACAAGTATTTCCTTTTGAACAAACCTAGTAAACTGCTCTCTCCTGAATATATGTGGCGGGATGTCAATGAAAAATCAGACTTAATAAAAATAGTTCGCTACACTAATGTACCTAAAAACTATGCTGAAGTTCGTCCAAACCCGTAGAAACTGTTGCCAATACTCAGCTATACTTAAATGTTGTGTTCTCACAGTCCTCCCATTACATATTGTGAATCTGTTAACAGGTAATACTGGCAACAGTGAAGATGACATCTACCACCAAGAAGTGAATAATCACTGAAAAGTACAGATGTTTATGAGCACAATGTAGCATCAGAAACAATATCTGACAAAATCTTTTAGAATAAACACACACAAAGAGCTTTTCCAGACACAGGATAGAGGTATATTTTAAGGGTCAATATCACCATATAGTGCCTTTCAACCCTCACAATGGTTTTAATTTCCCATTCACTTTATGGCAAATAATAAATAGTAGACACTCAAGTACTATAGAAACATATTAGCTGAGGTCCCCCACATTTTTGTAGATACTTATTGGCCATTATTTGAAGCATAAACCATAAGATATATCCACCCTGTCACGGACATATAAATTATGTTTAAATATGTTTTCATTGCAAAATTAAGCTGCAAATTGTACTTCCTGATAGGTATGATGCCCCTTTCCTAAACAGGGTTATCAAAAAAAAAAAAAAAAATTATATATAGATATATATATATATATATTTACCAAAATATTAATAGGATAATTTTTGTTTCTAGGTTTTATGATTTGACACTCTTACAAAAAAAAAAAAATATCTAAAGAGCCAAGTAATGATGTTGTTATCAATATAAAACTTAGCCTAATATAACAAGTTGTCATGGCAAATTAAATATGTATGAACAGGACACCAAAAGCACCCTACAGTGATACTTACACTTAGAAGTACTATTTTGCAAAACTTTTTTTTTCCCAGGGAACACATATTAAGTAAAAAAAAAAGATAAGAGACACTGCTAAATGTATTTGTATAAATAATTGAATAAACATTTTAAAATAAATAAACACATTATAAACTATTGTCTAATAACACAATAAAATGACCTGGACTATGACATCACTGAACCAATGATGAACTGACTTAAAAATAAATAAAGAAATAAATAATCAAACAAATGAATTACTTTAAACAATGTTGGGGTTCAATAAATGCATTACTCTATGAATGCATAATTGTTCATACACCAAGCACATGGGTTTCACTTTGTGGCGCAAATTCTGTGGTGGATGCATTAGGAATCAGGAATGAATGGAAAATATGTTTTTACAGTACACAATCAAACTCACTACTAACTCAGAATCCACTGTTGTGATAGAAATGTGTTACTCGGAATCCACTCTTTGAAACTTAAAGGGTTAGTTCACCCAGATAGCAAATTTATGTAATTAATAACTTACCCTCATGTTGTTTCAAACCCGTAAGACCTCCGTTTATTTTTGGAACACAATTTAGGATATTTTAGATTTAGACCGAGAGCTCTCAGTCCCTCCATTGAAGCTGTGTGTACGGTATACTGTCCATGTCCAGAAAGGTATTTGGCATGACATTTCAAAATGTCTCACTTTCAGCATTTTATATGTTATCTATATTCTATTGTGAATTAAATATAAGTTTATGAGATTTGTAAATGATTCCATTCCTTTTTTACTCACAATTTGTACAGTGTCCCAATTTTTATTTGAACCGTGTTTGTATGTATTAACTTTAATAACTTTAATTAATCTATATTTTATTGGTTTTAATGGTTTTGCAGTGGGTTTAAACTTTTTAATTAGAGTTTCTGTACATGGAATTTCTTCTCCAGAGTGAATTGCATTTTTGAGGGCCTAAATATGCTCCAAAACTCACAAAACTTTGAATACGCCTCTGAACTGGCGAAAATTTACATATGATATGGGTTACAGAAGTGGGTGTGTCAAAATGGCTCACCTGTAAAATCTCGACAGAGTGCGCCTCAAGCTACATTTTACGTACATGTATAAAAATCAGTACATACATGTAACACACCATTACTTATAAAATATTATCTTGGTACAAAATCAAAACCCAACAGGAAGTATGTTATTTTGTATTTCCTGTAAAATTTCCAGGCATCATACTTTGATGAACTCCTCCTACAGTTTTAATCTGATCATCTTCAAATTTGGTGAGGGTTATAATAAGGTATTTGTGACTCCGCACTCTGTTACGTCAGGTCTAGCTGTAGGCCCATGGCAGCTTTCATTTGCCAAGGCCCACCCGCCTACATGTCAAACAACCAATCACAGTTTGTTTCTTTCAGCATCACGTTTCGAGTTGTTAAAGTGTCGCCACAATAACAGGCTGGTGTGTAAAACTCTCAGACGTATTTTAAAGACTCTATGCTGCAAACTGTAAATATTTCACAGTTGTAAACACGATGGCTTTCTTCTTTCATGAGGGTGTTTGGCATCTTTTTTTTTTTAAGTTGGAATGTTAAAGAACATGACACACACGTCTCCTGAAAATCAGTTATAATTCAGCCAATCCGATGATGACTTTGAAACTCCTGAAGGGTTTTTTTTGTGTTCCATATGCATCATACATCTGAGCAGGCCCGTCACGACAAGGCAGGCAAACCAAATAATTGTTTGGGGCCCCGAGCTGGCCTGGGGCCCCAAGACAACGACTGGTTAAGAATAAAATGCAACGACACTGTGTGAGCGCCCCTTTGATCGTCAATGCAGTAACGTGTAATGACCTGTTATCGGGATCCCCCTCAAAGGGGCCCCTCTCAGTAATCGCTGTAGCCAGCAAACCACTTGATCTCTGCTGCCGTCAAAATACAAAACCTCCTTGGCAGTCATGAATCGGGATTATGCTTAAGGATGCCAGAAGAGAAAGGAAGAGGAGGATAAGAAAAAAACAAGATAGTGGTAAGTGATAAATTACACTGGATAAAATAGCTCTACTTGTCAGTCTTGTACAAATGGTGTAATTTTGCAGCAGGTAGGCTAGCAAATAGATGTTTATGTTAGCTACCTGTCTGACAAATGCTGCTTTTTTTTTTTCGAACGGAAGGAATATGGTTACTGTAATATGTTTTATAACAGGGTAAGGAAGACGCGGAACAGAAATCGCATACTGCAAGGAGTCAGCAGTGTTTTGATTTGAGGGCGCGGGCAAACGTAAAGAGAACTCTGTGGCAATAATTAAAAGATAAATTAAATTAATGTTTTGTGTTTAATGTTTAATGTGCATCTCAGAAAATGCTTTACTTAAAACCCAAAATGGGGTTAATTCATCTGTTTTAATTCATCTTAATTCATCTGTCAACTTTATTGTCATTGTTCACAGTACAAGCACAGACAGAGAAACAATGGGTAATAATTAAATGTTTATTTTTGATGTATGCATTGCATTCTATGCATTTAAAAAATAAGGAATAAAAAAAAAAAAAAAGGAAACTTAGTTGTTCATTTTAAGAGACCCAGGAGTCCTATTTTCTCTTGCATAATTAATATTGCACTTTAATTAAGCAAAAACACATTTTAACCGATTACTCGATTAATCGATGGAATTTTTGGTAGAATACTCGATTACTAAAATATTAGAAAGCTACAGCCCTAGAGGAAGTTGGCAAAACAAATAGCATGTTATACTATTCCACCGTGATAATCTATTTACCAAATTGGGGTTAGGAAAACCACACAATAAATTCCGTGCATCAAACATTAGCTTGGGATGCTAACATATCTTTAAGTTTTCAGTAAACTTTATAATAAGTAAAAATACTGTTTGCTAACAGTTAAATGACAATTAACTAAAGATTAATTAAATATCAATTTACCATCTACTACTGATTGTTACTATAAAGTGTCTACCATCTAACTTAGTTAGCAACGATGGTTTTGGGAAACGCACCCCTGAGCTGTTAATTGTGACCTCTTTCAATATGCTAACGGTGAAATGTCAAAACGTACTTCACAGGTAATTTTTGATTTTTTTTTTTCAATTATTTTCCCAGCTACAACATCAACTTCATCCTCAACATCAACAGATGCATCACTTCTCAGTGCTGATGTTTCCTCTATAGCACAAGGTACCACAAGCTCTATAATTATAGCTGATATCCTGCACACCCCAGAGTTTAAACTGATAAGTGTGTGCTGTCATATTATTAGAAAAACCCCCCCCAAAAAACAGTGCAAATCACTATTGAATTCCCACCAAACTATTTTTTCAAGCAATTTGCACTGTAAACCTTTTTATTTATATAAAGTGTGGGTTGTAACTATACTCTAATTAATATTTATAAAAATATAATGCGTTAAATTACTCCATTACTAAAAAAAGTAATCAAATTACAGTAATGAGTTACTAAGTAATGCGTTACTGCCAAACACTGCTGGTGACAGGATATGATTGTTTCACACTAACCTAAACAATGTCCGATCTGCCCCAAACTTTACATGTTTGATAAGAGTCCTGGCCTGAACAGGTCTTAAGGCCAATTTTCAGTTATAATCATAGCATCACTTGCTGCCAATGGGAAATTACTTGATTTACACTAACTTAAACATGCAATGTCAGATCTGCCCCAAACTTCACGTTTGATAAGTGTCCTTGCCTGAAGACTTCTACATGCCAATACTGAGTTATAATCATAGTGCCACCTGTTGGCAGCAGAAAATTTGGCATATATAAATGACTTTGACATATTACTCCTATATTTACCACTTTAAAAGCATATTGCCCGCTGTTCTCTGTTTTCCTATGGCCACCGGTTGGAGGTGAGCCCGTGTGTGGGCCCTTTCATTGCTACTTGCAGCTTTAAATATTTATGCAATTACTAATTGATTTGTTTGTTCCTTTTTTATTACTGACTGTTTACTTGTCTTTTACAATTTAAAATGTTAAATCTATATGAGTCTAGTTGCTCTTGTTGTGGTATTTTTGTTAAAAGCATATATAGCCAAAAGTTAATCTTATAGGCCTAAGTGTTCTTTAGGCTGCTGGTTTTTGCTCATGTTATTTAGCTGCAACAAAATGCTTTGTAAAAAGACAATAATTGTTTTAACATTTACATTTTTTACTTCTTTTTTTTTAGATTGGATTTTTTTTAACTTGTAACTAGGAATCAATAAGAATCGGAATCGTTAAGCAGTATCGGAATCGATAAAATTATAATGATACCCAGCCCTACTCGTAAGGCTGAAGGCATCAGATCAGTTCAGCTGTTGATTCCAGCATAGTAAATCCATCCTCAAAAGTACAGAGTCTTGGTGTAGTTTTTGATCCTCAGCTAAAATTTGATGCACACATAAAACACATTTCTAAAATTTCCTTCTACCATCTTAAGAACAATGCACAGCTTACAGTCTTTTCTTACCTTTGCTGATGTAGAAAGGCTTATTCATGCCTTCATTACATCTAGATAAGATTATTGTAATGCCCTGTTTCACCTGCTTTCAGTTACACTAGCTTATCAATGCTAGTATTTATTTTGAAATTCTAATTTTAACAAAGCGCTACAGGAGCAGGACTGCACCAGAGTATATTTGCTCTCTTATAAGTTCATGTATACTCCACCTCGCTCTCTCTGCTCTGCCAGTTTTCTTCGACTTTAACAGCCTTCATGCAAACTTAAGACAATGGGGGAAAGAGCTTTTCAAAGCCACCAAAATATCGAATGTACTTCCTTAAAAGGACTTCCTTTTAATATCAGAATTGCACTGATTTATTTATTTATTTATTTATTTTTTGTTTGTTTTACTGTAGTGTTTTGGGCTTAAGAAAAGCGGATAACAAATAAAATATTATTATTATTATTATATTATTATTAAAGGGTTACTCATCCCCAAAATGAAAATTTTGTCATTAATCACCTACCCCATGTCGTTCCAAAAGAAAACAAAAATAACGACTTTATACAATTACAAAAAGTGTTCCCGTCACTTCATATAACCCAGATTGCATGAATGATGGCAGATGGACTATTCTGATGACAACTTTTCATACCTTTTATGGACCTTGACATTGTTATTTACTTGCCAGTCTATGGGACAGTCTCAAGCCTCCAGATTTTCATCCAAAATACCTTAAATTGTGTTCTGATTAATGAAAAAAAATAAAAAATTAGGGTGGAGTATCCCTTTAATTTCATTTGTATTTATTTATGGAGTTGTATTATGTCACACTTATCTAGTAAGTTTTGTCTGTGTATGAAGATGCCACAGACAGTTGTGTAGCACAAATCCAAGAATTAATGTTCTTAAAGGGTTAGTTCTTCCAAAATCTGAAAATTGTGTCATTAATTATTCACCCTCATGTCTTTCCAAACCTGTTAAGACCTTAATTCATCTTCACAATACAAATTAAGATATTTTTGATGGAATCTGAGAGCTCTTTGACCATCCATAGACAGCAAGGACATTGCCACGATCAACCCACAGAAACATAGCAAGGAAATCTGTAAAATAGTCCATGTGGCTTCAAGGGTTCAGCTGTATTTTTAGGAAGCTATGAGAATATTAACAACAATTTACTCAGCAATTCTTCTCCCCGGTGTTATCATTTTAGGAGTACCCCTGAATGTAATCAGCTTCATTTACTTTTAGTAGACAGCTTGCATGCTGAACAGGACTGGAGTTGAAAACTAACTTGATAAAGTAGCCCAAAATACTTCAATGAAAATACGTTTAATTTCTACTTTTTTTTTTTTGTATTTGAACGAAAAAATTAAAGATGTAGCCTATAACTATAGTTTTTTTAAATTAGATTTGAATGTCATGATAACATATATGTACAAGCATTTGGTTTTTACAGAACTCAAGTAAAGTACAGATTCTACAAAATACACAATCAACAACTTAACTCAACAACTTAATGTTTTTATTCATGGTTAACAGGATTTGGGGATTTTTCACTTCTATCATTAATACCAGAATATGTATTTATTTTTAACAGATAAACTGGAGCTTTATTTTTTTGCTTTATTCTGAAACTAACATTTATCCAGTGCTCTCTGATATCAGTCCAATTTTATATCAATTAATTTGAAGTTTTTTATACAAAAAACAGTACATATTAAACTACCCTGAAATACATCAATTCAAGAAAGAAATGTGTCTTAGCAGCTATGAAAGTGCACAGATTATAACAATCATAATCATTAATTAACAAGTCCTACTCCTAATAATAATCACCATAATCATCATAATAATTGCCACCATCTGGAATGTCGTCATCATAATCCTCTAAAGTACGTCCCTCATAATTGTAAAATTCATCATAATCAACTTCCACGTCTAAAGGAGAATATTCCGCCAGATCTACCTCATAATTATTTGCACCAAAATCATTCTCACTGTAGTCGTCTCCAAAATATATTTCCTCCATTTTAAATATTTCTTTCTTTGTATCATTCTCATTGAACTTGGAGAGGCTTTTATGTCCTGAATCATCTTGCTGTTCGGAGCACAATAGTGCAAGCTTACTAATGTTAGTTTCATATTTACTAACTTCTGTTTCTGATGTGCAGGTATTGAACACAGAATGTAAGATACTCCTGATTTCCTCCTGCAAAAAAAGAAAAAGGCATTGGTAATACAGTTTATGAAATTCAGAAAATATTTAAAGTATGTAGGTGGGAATGTTTAAGTCAAACAACTTCAGCTTGCTTCCTTTAGTACAGGGGACTTTAAAAGAATATTTCACCCAAAAGTTTTAATTGAATGAAAATTTACTCAGGCCATTCTAGATGGATTTGGACAAATCGGGGATTACATCACTCGTTGACTAACT
Organism: Carassius auratus; assembly: GCF_003368295.1. Lineage (NCBI taxonomy): Eukaryota > Metazoa > Chordata > Actinopteri > Cypriniformes > Cyprinidae > Carassius > Carassius auratus. Next base: position 23,853,753 of record NC_039250.1, read on the forward strand.
GGTCTTCTGCAGTGAATGGAACAGTTAATGATGGATTTGTTTCTTACATACATGCAGCTTTTTACTTCACAAGATATTAATTGATGGACTGGAGCCTTGTAGATAACCTGTGAACTACTGTGGTGTTCTTATCAGCTGTTTGGATTCTTATTCTGATTGCACTCATTCACTGCTGAGTATCCACTGGTGAGCAAGTGATGAAATGCTACATTTCTCCAAATCTGTTTCGTTAAGGACACAAACTTTTCTACTGGTGGACTGAGGGTTAATACACTTTAATTTTGGGGTGAATAATTCATGTTAATGACCCTTGCATTAGTTACATTACATAATTGTAATGTAATATCAAACCTCTATAACATCTTGAGTTTTATCGGTCTGATCCTGTTGTCCAGTGCTGCTGAAGCTGTTATCTGTGTTCTGGTGCTGCTCTGAGGGTCCTGACTTCTTGTCTCCAGTCACATCTGACAGTGTGTGTTTCTGTAGTGCAGCTATTGTGTAATGTGACTTGACATGAGTCTCACAGAGGGACATGACACAGGTTAAACAACACTTTACAGCTTTCAATTTCTCCTCAGTGCAGTAATCACAGGCCACATCTTCCGGTCCGGCATAGGATTGTGGAGGAAGTACTGGACTGAAGCCTGCTTGCTGCAGGCTTTTAACCACCTCATCTAGAGCTGCGTTTGTGTTCAGCACCGGACGGGTTTCTGATGGGTTACCACATTGTGGACAGACATATTCTCCAGCACAATTGTCCCAGTATTCATTAATACACCCTCTGCAGTAATTGTGCCCACATGAGATGGACACTGGATCTTTTAACATTGATTTGCACAGTGGACATTTAAAATGACGACTTGTCCGAAGTCTAGAAGTTACAAAATCAAAATAATTACCTGAATACCAACATATTTTACAATAAAAAAAAATCAACACATAAAATTATATAATTTGCCTTTTTATACGCCCATTTTTTACATGGGCAAAATTTGTTCTTTTGAAATACCACTTCCCACTCTAAATTACACTTGTTGTTTTGTTCTGTATATTTTAATTCTCATCTCAAAAATATCATTTATTTCAAGTATTTCAAGTACAACATTTCTTAATAATACAAAGAGAAAATAACCTTACCTTGAATCTAAGGGGACAGTGTCTTCTGCTTTGCAGTTAACTGGTGGTTCATCTGACGAATCTGACCATTGAGACACTGTAGGAGAAGGAGCTCTCCCTGATCTAACTCTGAAAAGTTTTAAAAAGGACAGTGAAGAGAAATACTCATAATGACTTCTGCTAATATTAAGATTAAAATGACACATTTTTTAAGATGGTTACTGTCTCTCTACATGTTGTTTCTTAGTCAGCACTGTCTTACTACATATTTATTCCTTAACTAAACAACACAATGGTCTGGTTTACTCGTACAAAATTAGATTTTAAAATACATTTGTTTATTAAAAAAATCAAAGCTTTAATTAAGTGTTCACTTCAAGTATGAATAAAATGAAATGAAACTGGTTAAATGCACCTTGTATCCAAAAGAAAATCTTTAAAGTTGGTTGGTGGATCCATTGACAAATCTGTTTTTAAAGACATATAGCTGGGTGCAGGAGAAGCTGCCCTTTCTGACTTTACTCTATGAAGAGACCATGTAAAAACATAAAACAGTCATTTTTTTAATACAACTTTAGCACACAAGAAAATTGTCTCAGCTTTGTCAACAAACAAAATATTATAACCTTATGTTTTTGTGTTCATCACTTGGCTCTTTACTCAAGTGCAGCATTTCCACACGGTCTTGTTTCATTGTTGGGAGCTCACATATCCTCTTTTTGGATTCACTTAAAATAAATATGTGTGATAGCAGAATAAGAGAGCTTGTGACAATATTGAAAATACAATTAATTATTTACGGAGAAAAAGTGTAGAAATGTGCCTTAAATCCAAAAGAATTGCTTCTCCACTTTTAAAGTTTGTTGGTAGATCCATCGACCAATCTGAGCTCAAAGACATATAGCTGGGTGCAGGAGAATGTGCCCTCTCTGAATATGCTCTGTGGGGAGACAATTGTGATAAATGTCATTTTTAAATTCAAAATAACTGATACATGCATATTTCTGAATTCAGCAGTTATTTTTAAATTGGCTGTCTGAACTAACTCTTCATAAAGTACAAATATATGGGTTAGTCTTAATCAATATTTACATCTGGTACAACAAATGCACACTTCAACGTGCCTACATTAGGCATGTTTATTTTATCTAATTAATTGTTCTTAGGCATAAAAACCCCTAATATTACATGTTGTTAAGAAGGGCATCAATCCTAGCAGTGGGTGTCTAGTTCGGTTTCTTGATTAATGAGGATAAAAAATTATAATTTTTACATGTGACTTTTTTTTGGTGCCATAAACTTTGCAAACTATATAAACTAACATTTATATATATATATATATATATATATATATATATATATATATATATATATATATATATATATATATATATATATATATATATATATAGTGCAGATGGTTTTAATGTTGTGGCTGGCTAACCAATGCTCTAGGTTTCCATTTATATACTTGATGAGGATGTCCCCCAAAGGAGGTTTTGTCAGATTTAACTCACTTTTGGGTATAAACTTGTCCCCGGAATATAACGGAGTAGGTACAGACACAAACAAAGACAAATATATTTTTACCTTATATTTTTGTGTTCATGAACACTTGGTTCTTCGCTGAGGTCTGTGTGTTCATACACTGAGTTTGTGAATTCAGTTGATTCTGATTTGCTTCTTTTGGATTTGCTTCAAATGAATATGGATATATCATAGATTGTTAATTAGTTTTTATCGTTAATAATTTTTAAGAAATGTTATAAAATTTGAAATTTTAATGAAACCATTTTCAAGGAAATATTGGCCTAATACACCATTTGCTTCAACTGAGTTTCAGCACTATTAGTAAGGTAATGTGTAAAAACAATGCAGAATAGGTAAACAGGACTTGGAAACTGGGCACCTTTGAGGCTCTTCTTTTAAACTCATGTTGTCCAACAAATGTAGACAAGCCCTGCGAATATAAAGAGAAACACACACAGACATTAACAAGTGATATGTCAGAAAACACTCTACCATCAGTTCAGGACTAGGCCTACGTGCTTTGGTTTCTGTTTAAATCGAAACTTAAAATGTTTACACGTTTTTGTTTTCAGACTAACGTCTAACAGACCAACCTTAATTATGTAAATATGTTTGGTTGAAAAAGTAAAAGAATAGCTTAAGGAAAAAGCGCATACCTATACAAGGAACATAAAAACGGAATATATGGAATATATCCAATAATTTTCTCTCTCTGACGTAGTGATGTTATATGACACCGAGACCCGATGCGCGTATCGACCGTATCGACCATGCAGCGCAGCTTCCGATGAAACTCTGTTAATCACGTGATCGATGACAAACGAAGCTTTACTTTCTGTCCAATCAAGTGCGTGGTTTGGTTTGTGTGTCAAATCCTTTCCTTATTTTAATGAGCCTATCTGGTTGGTTGGTTAAACTGTGAGGAGTGTAGTTTGAAAGCTTTATATATATATATATATATATATATATATATATATATATATATATATATATATATATATATATATATATATATATATATATATATTATTTATAATTTTTATTTTATTTTTATTTAATTTTATTAGGTGGTAGGCCTAAGATTTTATGAGAAATCTGGAAGAAAAAGGAAAACATCCCATTTGGGAACATTTTGATTTGATATCTTCCAATAAAGTATAAGTTATGGTATATAATACATATCACTAATTCACTAATATTTTCCAGGTCATCTGCATCTTTATTTAATCTATGTAACAGGTGAGATGTTTGGTGTGTGATAAGGATCTAATTTAATGTTTGTAAATAATACTCCATGCTCAGACACTTTAGAGCTCTGCATAAGATCAGCCTGTGGCCAATCCTGTACACACAATGTACACATAGTGTATTATCATAATTTGACATTTATCGATGACTTGTATTTGTCACGAAGGCATTTTCTCTTCCCTTCAGGTTATTGAAAGCAGATGACTGATGAGGCACTGGTGAGTATGATCAACCGTTTTCACTGGTGGAGGATGAAGGCTTCAGGGGTCTCATCCATGCTCAGGATCCTTCCTACAGTATATACTGCCAAGCAGGCAGGTGTGTGTAGAAATATTCAGTCCAAGTAAAACATTTACACTGGGTAATATTTTAATAATCTTTTTTAAACTTTTATTTTACTGTTGCACATTTAGGCCTTGAAGAAAATGGTGGACTCAAAATATATGGAAATGGAAAATGTCAAAGGCTGTGTCTTTAACTTCAGATATGTGGACAGCACTAAAATATAGCCCTGGTAAAAAAAAGATTGCTGCAGCAAATATGATTTTACAAGTGATGCATACAATCTTCATTGCACACACACTTAATTTAATGGTTTAAAAAATGTTCGACCAAGTTTCTGCCCTCTGTGACATCTGCACCAAGGCAAAGAAAATGGTCACCTATTTCAGATCCAGCACCATTGCTATAGAGAAGCTGACCCAGATGCAGCAAGAAATGCAAAGACCTGCCCTTAAACTTAATTAGAAATGAAGTGGAAACAATGTGGAAATGCACTTTTCAGATGTTTTAATGTCTATATGGAGAAAGGGAAGCTGTGGGGGCATCCCTAACATCTCTCAGGACAGACATCAGTCATTTCATCCACAGGAGTGTTGTATATTACTTCAGCAGTTAAAATGTTCATGTTTATGTTCATATTGCATACCAGACGCCTGAGAGAACACATGGCCAATGAGTGTAATGACCATGGTAACCTTGCTGGACCCAAGGTTTAAAACCTTTGGGTTCCTCAATCAAAATAAAATGACTGAAGCTGTTAGAAGGCTAAAAGTGGAATGTGCCACCATAAGAACAAACCCCATCATCGTCAAGCAGTGATCCAACAGAAGCATCACCTCAACAGGCAACAAGTCAACATGGCTGCAGCTACTTCAATTATATATATTTTTCAAATTATTTTTCAAAACAACTTTTGTGAATATTTCATGACATAAATATTAGTGTGTGAGGCATTCATATTGGCAGTCATATTTAAAATTGTTTAGGTGGAAACCTGTGGCACCCACTATACATAATGCTGTACATAATCCATGAATTCTTTGAGGTTATTTTATGATCCACTATGGCACTGGAATTGATACTCCGACACTTCATTTGAATCTTTTCTCAATACAGTTAGAGCAAAGCCTCATATCTTCCGAAAAAAAAAAAAAAAAAAACGCACTTGCAATGAGTGCGTGTCCACCTGTCTGTCCGCACCTTCTTTTCTGAGAAGATTTGTGGCAAACTACACTCATCAACAGGAGCGCTGAACAAGATCCCGGGCCCTATAGGCAGTCCTAATGGGCCCCCCTCCCCTTGAAAATATATATTCCAGACTTTTCAAGGGCCCTCTCTTCCTTTGGGGCCCTGGTGATCAGTACTGGTTTTACCCCCAGTCCAGCGCCCCTTTTGAAGAACTCAGCTTAATGGATTCAATTCTGTTTCGGTGTAAAATGTAAATAACAGCCTTTGATAGATACTGTTAATAATCAAATTTTAAGTAACTCCTGATTGCTCTTTATTGCTCTAAAAAAATCTGAAAAGATTTCTCGCTTTGCCATGGATAACACACTCCGACTGTAATTATTTTACACTGAAATGCTTTGAAATATTTTTGAAGAAAAATTAAGAAAACATATAATGTACTTCTTTGGTTACATGGCACTTTTGACACTTAATAATAATCTTCATCATAATACTATTCAGAATGTCATCCACATCATCATAACTATCTTTATTCTCTTCCCAATCTTCCTCTTCAAAATCATCTGCATACCCTCCTTCATCATCAAAACCATCTTCATTACCCTCTACTTCTTCATTAGAAAGGCTTGACGAGTCTCACAGAGGGACATCATACAGGTTAAACAACACTTCAAAGCCTTCAATATCTGGTCAGTGCAGTAATCACAGGCCACATCTTCCGGTCTGGCATAGGATTGTGGAGGAAGTAATAGAAAAAAAAAGTTTTTATTTACTTGCATTGGAGAGGAAAAACTAATAAAATGAACAGTCCATGTAAGAATCCAAACTCAAAATTCAATGCAAAATGAAATTTTCTATCTACATGAGCATGTTATCAATCAAAATTTTAAGTTTCAAAATGTGTGACTGCAATAAATAAATGTAAAAATACGAATGGAATCATTCTAGATTTGTGTCTAATCAGTCTGCTAGACTGATTAGATGAATAAAAAGTCTAGAAAAATACTTTATTAAAATAGTTTAATAAAATGGAAATTTAAATTTGTCAACTGTTACAACACAACCAAGCAAGGTCATGAAAATATAGATACATTAGTCACCATACTGAATTTAAAGCAGATGAAAACAAGGATGTATATAAAGGTCAACCTAATTTTCACAACTCTAAACATTGTCTATACATTTATTTTTTTCAGAAAGAAAATCTTTGTAGTTGGTTGGTGGATCCATTGACAAATCTGTTTTTAAAGACATATAGCTGGGTGCAGGAGAAGCTGCTCTTTCTGACCTTACTCTATGAAGAGACAATGTCATGTTAAACGATGCATAACGGCTGTGATAAACATATTTCTGCAGTACTTTTTTAAGTACAGTTTTGGCACAGTTTTTCAAATTGACGTTGGACATGACATCGGACAGATGTAGCATTTTTTTTTCATTTGGCTGAACATTGTTTTTAAACAACAGTACAATACATTAAATGCATAGGACTTATGTAGGCTATCCCTCAGCCTCATTTTCATTCCAGTCAAAAATACCGTTGCTACCCTAACTGAGGTCTATTACTTCAAATAAAGCCTTTAATTTAACACAGTAAATTCTGCCCTCCTCTAGTCTTGCATAGCCAGACCTTCAGACTGACAGCTTAAGATTTGGATTTGGAATCCATGTCAGTTGTCTAGGACAAGGCCCACCCATGAGGCCGTTTGTTACAACAGATACATCAAGCACGGGCTGTGGAGGCGAATGCAGCAGCAGACCAACCTTCGGGACAGAAACAAAGAAGTTGGGGCACATAAAAGTGTCCTCGTATGCCTGATTTATGGTGCAGATTTATGTCGAGGGGTGGGGTAATCCATGGGGAGTGGAGATTACAAGCTTTGACCATATAGTGAGTGGAGGTGGATCACTGAACATCAGTGGAGAACACTCACTGCCCACTGTTTTTTTTTTTCAAAAGCTCAAAAATAGGACATATTAAACTATCCTCCAATACATCAATTTGAGAATAAAATGTCTTAGCAGCTTTAAAAATGCACAGTGTATAGCGATCTTAATAGTTCAATGACACTTAGTTGTACTCATCATAATCCTCATCCTCAGTACTAGATTCCTCATCATCACAGTCTTCAGAGTAGTCGTAGTCCACATCATCATAGTCTTCAATATAAACGTCGTAACTATCTTCCTTCTCCTCCTCCTCATCTGTGTACCCCTCTGCACCATTAAGAGAATCTTCATCCCCATCTAATTCCTCATCAAAATCTTTCTCATTGTATTCTTCATCATCATGATCATCATCGTCTTCTTCTTCCTCTTCCTCTCCATTATACTCTTCATCCTCCTCAAAATATCTTTCTTTCTTTGTATTTTTCTCATTTAAATTTGAGAGGCTTTTTTTAAGCCCTGCAACATCTTGCTGTAGTTTAGAGCACAAGAGGGCAAGACTTCTAACATCAGTGTCTTTATTAACTTCCATATCTGATGTGCAAACATTTAATGTAGATTCTGAAATACTTCCGACTTCCTCCTACAAAAAGGACAATGCATTTTTAAAACTTTCTATGAAATTCAGAAAACATTTTGTAAAAACATTCAAATAAAAAATAAATAAATAAGAAACAGTGTGAAGGTTAGAAGTTTAAGTCAAACAACAAGATGAGTTTGTTTCTTCATTGGAGCACATTTGGAGAAATTAAGCATTACATCACTTGCTCACCAATGGATCCTATGCAGTGAATGGGTGCCATCATAATGACAGAAGTTAAAGGTATAGTTCACCCAAAAATGTGATGTTTATCTGCTTACCGCCAGGGCATTCAAGATGTAGGTGACTTTGTTTCTTCAGTAGAGCACAAACAGAGATTTTTAACTAAAACCGTTGCAGTCTGTCAGTCTTATAATGGAGATAATGGGAATCACGGCTAAAACATGGGGTAAGCAGATAAACATCAAATTTTTTGAGGAGTGGACTATCCTTTTAAAATATCTCAGTGATTGTAATTTGTAATTGATTGTAATTTGTTTACAAACATGCAGCTTATCACTTCACAACACATTAACTGATGGACTGGAGTTGTGTGGATTATTGTCATGTTTTTATCAGCTGTTTGGATTCTCATTCTGACGGCACCCATTCACTGCTGAGGATCCGTTGGCGAGCAAATTAAATAATGTTAAAATTCTCCAATTCTGTTCTGATGAAGTAACAAACTTATGTCCATCTTGTATGGCCTGAAAGTGAGTAAATGTAAATTTTTGGGTGAACTATTCTTTCAAGCTTTTTCAAACCAAGCTCCCCCGAGGGAATAGAGAGACAGATCAGATGGAAATTACATATTGTTACATAATGTTTTAAGTATTATATTTTGTTATGATGCTTAAAATATGAATCACTGATGTATTTTTTTATACACAAATTAGTTTGATATTAAAATATAATTGGCAGAACCTTAATGATGATGCCTGCTTTAGTATATCACATAATTGTAATGTAATATCAAACCTCTATAACATCTTGAGTTGTATCGGTCTGATCCTGTTGTCCAGTGCTGCTGAAGCTGTCATCTGTGTTCTGGTGCTGCTCTGAGGGTCCTGACTTCTTGTCTCCAGTCACATCTGACAGTGTGTGTTTCTGTAGTGCAGCTATTGTGTAATGTGACTTGACATGAGTCTCACAGAGGGACATGACACAGGTTAAACAACACTTCACAGCTTTCAATTTCTCCTCAGTGCAGTAATCACAGGCCACATCTTCCGGTCCGGCATAGGATTGTGGAGGAAGTACTGGACTGAAGCCTGCTTGCTGCAGGCTTTTAACCACCTCATCTAGAGCTGCGTTTGTGTTCAGCACCGGACGGGTTTCTGATGGGTTACCACATTGTGGACACCCATAAACCCCAGCACGATTGTCCCAGAATTCATTAATACATCCTCTGCAGTAATTGTGCCCACATGAGATGGACACTGGATCTTTCAACATCGATTTGCACAGAGGACATTTAAAGTGATGACTTGTCCGAAGTCTAGAAGTTACAAAATCAAAGCAATAACATGAAAACCAAACCTTTAAGGTATGGAAAATGAACATGCAGACATAAAGTAATTATATAATATATATATAATTAATAATATTATTAATATTATATATTATATAATTACTTTATGTTTGCATGTTCATTGTCCATACCTTATAGGGTTAATTCACCCAAAAAGGAAACTTATGTAATTAATGACTCACCCTCATATCGTTCCAAGCCCGTAAGACCTCCGTTCATCTTCGGAACACCGTTTAAAATATTTTAGATTTAGTCTGAGAGTCTTCTGTCCCTCCATTGAAAGTGTGTGTACATGGACAGTATACCATACACACACTTTCAATGGAGGCACTGAGAGCTCTCAGACTAAATCTAAAATATCTTAAACTGTCTTCCAAAGATGAACAAAGATCTCAGACGTTTTGAACGACATGAAGGTGAGTCATTAATTCCATAATTTTCCTTTTTGGGTGAACTATCCCTTTAACTGTTACTGAACACAGACAAAATTAGCAATATTTAGTACTATTAATACGATTAGTATTTACACTTTATCTAAATTAAATTATTTTGTTGTGTATTTTTGTTGAGCATTCCAAGTATGACATTTCTTAATGATACATAAATAATAAATGTGGAATAACTTTACTTTGAATCCAAGGGGAAAGTGTCTTCAGTTTTCCAGTTAGCTGATGGTTCTGCTGACCAATCTGACCATAGAGACAGTGTAGGAGAAGGGGCTCTCTCTGATCTGTGAAAGTTTCAAACAGAAAGGTAAAGAGAATGCTATCTTAATGACTTCAGACAATGTTCTAGATTAAAATATGACATATTTTGTTAACTTATCATAAATGTGTTGTCCATTTGGTTGTTTGTTGTAATGGTTATTGTTTCTCTTTCTTTTTTAATACTGAAAAAGCATGTTTTTTTGTCAACACTGTCTTATCACATAATTCATTAACTAAGCTATTATCTTACAAAAAAGGTTGAAAATGTGTTTATATTAAAATGAAATGAAACAAAATAAAACAAAAATATAAATCCAATTTTTGAAATGCACCTTGTATCCAAAAGAAAATCTTTGTAGTTGGTTGGTGGATCCATTGACAAATCTGTTTTTAAAGACATATAGCTGGGTGCAGGAGAAGCTGCTCTTTCTGACTTTACTCTATGAAGAGACAATGTCATGTTAAACGATGCATAACGGCTGTGATAAACATATTTCTGCAGTACTTTTTTAAGTACAGTTTTGGCACAGTTTTTCAGGTTGACGTTGGACATGACATCGGACAGATGTAGCATTTTGGTTAAGAATGAAAATAGGCTTGACATCAGTATTTGACTCCAATTGTATGTCGACATAATGTTGGATTTTGGTTCCCTTTCAGTCGGTCACTCTCGACGCCACGTCGGATGACCGACGAATATGGGATATCGCTTCGATAGACCAATCTACTTCGAGTGTAAACTAAACGAGCCAATGCACATTGGCATGCAATTATTGCATCCAGCTGCCGCTGATCACTGCGTGAGTATAAGAGGGCAGCAGGTGCAATGCATACCAGCTTTTCGCTTCGGAGCCGAGCGTTAGTATCGCTCTGCTCAACTGTGTCTGCTGTGAACTAAGGGTTCAGCACGCTCTCGGAAGGTTCGTGTGTTGGCGAGACGGCGCTTCAGCGGCGGTCGTTCCTGTGTCGAGTGGATTTGCACACTTCAGGTTGCACTACCCCTGTCGTGTTGCAAGCGGCCATCTCCCCTGTGCGCCTCAGCACTGAAAGAGCATTTCCTAAAAGAGCAAATTCTCTCTAAAAGAGCTTCACGGGTGCGTCTTTGTAAAGACGACGGATCGTCCTTATAAGGATGCCGTTTCACCCGTGCGTTTCTGGGTGCGGTCGTTACCTGGCACCGGGTGATGGTCACGATCGCTGCCTCACGTGTCTGGGCGTCGAGCACGCTGAGGTGGCTTTCGTGGATGAGTCATGTTCTCACTGCGGGAATATGACCATCTCGGAGCTGCAAACCAGGCTCCGCTACCTTCAGGGGGGCGGAGTCCCGTTGCCGCGGCCGCGATCTGGGGCTCGTTCTGGCGGCCGACAGACGAGAACCACTTCCGGCAGTAGCGCGAGTGGTTTGAGGATCACAGTGGTGGCAAACCCCGCAGGGAACCAACCCTCTGGGGACCATCACTCCTCTAGCACCTCCGATCCAGTGGAGCAACCCACGGAACGCGCTGGGCCCTCTTCAAGGAGCGTACCAGCGGTATCCAGTGGGACTCCCCCCGACCAGATGTCGATCTCAGCATCGGAGGGAGAGCTGTCGGATCACGGTTCGGTTGCGCTACCGTCCTCTGGGATGGTGACAAAGCCTGATTCGGATCCCGAAGTGGCAGCTATGCTTTCCCGGGCCGCCGAGAGGGTAGGGCTCGAGTGGAATCCCCCACCGCGTCCCGAGCCCTCACGGCTGGATGATTGGTTTCTCGGGGTGGTGCGCGCTGGTTCTCAGCGCCCCACCCCAGTGCCTTTCTTTCCGGAAGTGCATGACGAGCTCACCAAGTCGTGGATGGCACCTTTTACTGCCAGAAACCAGCCGGTGGGCTCCTCCTCCCTCACCACCCTCGAGGGCGGTGCAGCGAAGGGGTATTCAGGAATCCCGTCGGTGGAGCGGGCGGTAGCGATGCAATTGTGTCCTAAGTCCGCCGCCTCCTGGCGTGGAGACCCGGTGCTCCCTTCCCGGGCCTGTAGGCACTCGTCTGGTCTGACCGGCAGTGCCTATGTGGCTTGCGGGGAAGCTGCTTCCGCCCTACACTATGGCGTTACTGCAGGTGCACACGGACTTCACGGAAGTCACGGAGGCAGCTCTCGTTCCTCTCAGAGAGCAGAGTGTTCGCATTCTCAATTGGCTGATACTAGCACAGTCTCGAGATCAGTTGTGCGAGCACAGGGATGTGGTGCTCCGGCACCTGAGCCTGTTGGGCCTTCAGGTCAGCTGGGAAAAGAGCAAACTCTCACCATTGCAGAGGATCTCTTTTCTCGGTATGGAGTTGGATTCGGTCGAACAGACAGCACGCCTCACAGAGGAACGTGCGCGGTCGGTGCTAGCCTGCTTGAATACGTCCAAGAGCAGGACAGCGGTCCCACTGAAATTCTTTCAGAGGCTCCTGGGGCATATGGTGGTCACAGCGGCACTTACACCGCTCGGCCTATCACATATGAGACCGCTCCGGCACTGGCTTTATGGCCGAGTCCCGAGGTGGGCGTGGAAGCGCGGCACTCACCGGGTCCAAGTTACACCGGCCTGTCGCCAAACCCTCACTCCGTGGTCAGATCTGGCATTCCTATGGGCAGGGGTGCCCCTAGAGCAGATCTCCAGGCATGCTGTGGTTTACACGCATGCCTCCACCACCGCCGGGGGGGCCACGTACAACGGGCATGCAGTCTCAGGGGTTTGGACGGGCCCGCAGCTGCAGTGGCACATCAATTGCCTAGAGTTGTTAGCAACGCACCTTGCCTTGAACCGTCTCAAAGGTCTCTTACGAGGCAAGCCTGTGCTGGTCCGATTGGACAACACTGCGACTGTTGCGTACATCAACCACCAAGGTGGTCTGCGCTCTCGTCGCATCTTGCAACTCGCCCGCCACCTCCTCCTTTGGAGTCAGAAGGTTCTGAGGTCACTTCGTGCTGTTCACATTCCAGGCCTGCTCAGTCGTACAGCCGACGAGCTGTCTTGAGCAATGCTCCCGGGAGAATGGCGACTCCATCCCCTGACGGTCCAGCTGATTTGGAGGCGGTTCAGAGCCGCTCAGGTAGACCTGTTTGCTGCTCCAGAGACCTCTCACTGCCAGGCTTTCTACTCCCTGACCGAGGGAACTCTCGGCACGGACGCACTGGCACACAGCTGGCCGCGGGACCTACGCAAGTATGCGTTTCCCCCAGTGAGCCTTCTCGCACAGACGTTGTGCAAAGTCCAGGAGGACGAGGAGCAAGTCTTACTAGTAGCGCCATATTGGCCTACTCGGACCTGGTTCCCCGAACTAGTGCTCCTCTCGACAGCCCCTCCTTGGCTGGTTCCTCTGAGGAGGGATTTACTGACTCAGAGACGGGGCGCCATTTGGCACCCGCGTCCAGACCTTTGGAAACTCCATGTTTGGTCCCTGGATGGGACGCGGAGGTTCTAGGTGACCTACCCCAAGAGGTAGTTAACACCATCACTTCGGCAAGAGCACAGTCTACGAGACACGCCTATGCCTTGAAGTGGAACCTGTTCGTTGAGTGGTGTTCTTCTCGCCGAGAAGACCCCCGAAGATGCCCGATTGCGGCCGTGCTATCCTTTTTGCAGCAAGGGTTGGAGCGAAGGCTGTCTCCCTCCACCCTCAAAGTCCAGGTTGCCGCTATTGCTGCGTACCATGACCCTGTGAATGGGAAGTCTTTGGGTAAGCATGACCTCATCATCAGGTTCCTTAGAGGGGCCAGGAGGTTAAATCCATCCCGGCCCCCCTGTATACCCTCTTGGGACCTGTCTCTAGTGCTTAAATCACTACAGCAGGGCCCATTCGAGCCTTTGCATTCAGTTGAGCTAAAGTTTCTTTCATTGAAAACTGTGCTCCTGCTTGCACTGGCCTCCATCAAGAGGGTAGGGGACCTGCATGCATTTTCGGTCAACGATTCGTGCCTAGAGTTCGGGCCGGCTGACTCCCAGGTAATCCTGAGGCCCCGGCCTGGCTACGTGCCCAAGGTTCCCACTACACCCTTCAAAGACCAAGTGGTGAACCTGCAAGCGCTGCCCCTGGAGGAGGCAGACCCAGCCCTGGCTTTGCTTTGTCCTGTTCGAGCATTAAGGTGCTACGTGGACCGGACGCAAAGCTTCAGGACCTCAGACCAGCTCTTTGTCTGTTATGGAGGCCGGCAGAAGGGGAATGCCGTCTCTAAGCAGAGGATGGCCCACTGGATTGTGGATGCCATAACCCTGGCTTATCAGGCTCAGGATGTGCCCTGCCCGTTCAGGCTTCGAGCTCACTCAACTAGAAGTGTTGCATCCTCCTGGGCGCTGGCTCGTGGCGCCTCGCTGACAGATATTTGTAGAGCTGCGGGCTGGGCGACCCCTAACACGTTCGCTAGGTTCTATAGCCTTCGTGTAGAGCCGGTATCCTCCTGTGTTCTCACCTCAAACGGGTAGAGGCACTGAGAGCTACACCTAATAGGGGCGCAGGCGGCTCGCACAGGGCACTGGAAGGGGCAGCACCCATGGCGCTTTGATAGGGATCCCATATTCGTCGGTCATCCGACGTGGCGTCGAGAGTGACCGACTGAAAGGGAACGTCTCGGTTACGTATGGTAACCCTCGTTCCCTGAAGGAGGGAACGGAGACGCCACGTCCCGTCGCCATGGTTGCTGTACCGCCGCTAAGCTGCCGGGTTCCTGGCTCGGCTCCTCAGCGAAAAACTGGTATGCATTGCACCTGCTGCCCTCTTATACTCACGCAGTGATCAGCGGCAGCTGGATGCAATAATTGCATGCCAATGTGCATTGGCTCGTTTAGTTTACACTCGAAGTAGATTGGTCTATCGAAGCGATATCCCATATTCGTCGGTCATCCGACGTGGCGTCTCCGTTCCCTCCTTCAGGGAACGAGGGTTACCATACGTAACCGAGACGTTACACAACCTAAAAAATAACAAATATCATTGCAGCTGATGTTGGTATTGGACTTCAAATTAACATTAGACATTAAATTGACAATGAATTGCAATCGCAACTGAAATGGATCCAAAGTGTTCATCACTTGGTTCTTTGCTTAAATGGATTATTTCCACATGGTCTTGTTTCATTGTTGGGAGTTCACATATCCTCTTTTTGGATTCACTTAAAATCAACATTTGCAATAACAGAATAAAAGAGCTTGTTACAATACTGAATATACAATTTATTATTTACTTAAAAAAAAAAGAAAAAAAGAAAAGAAATTTACCTTAAATTCAAACCAAATGTTTCTCCACTTTTGAAGTTAGTTGGTGGATCCATTGACAAATCTGACCTATAGCTGGGGGCAGGAGAATGCGCTCTCTCTGACTTTGTTCTGTAAGTACACAATGTCATCTCTAAATGAAGCTTGCAATTTTGGTAAATATATATATATATATATATATATATATATATATATATATATATATATATATATATATATATATATATATATATATATATATATATATATATCAAATTCCATCTAATTCATAGAGTTCATGAGATGTTTTTAAAATGGCTGTCTAGTTAATAAAGTTAATATATATATGGTTTAGCATTTACATCTTACATATCAAACATACACACACACACACACACACACACACACACCTAAATAAATATTCTATAATACTTTTTACAGCTAATTATACACTGATCAGCCACAATGTTAAAACCACTGACAGGTGGAATGAATAACCCACAATCATAATTTGTACTTTCGTTCATTTCTTTATTTTATTACTTAATGACGACGTCCATAAAAAAAATATTTGTACGATTTCGCTCACTTCTGATTCACTTTCAAATAAAGATTAAATCATCTTTCTTTTTTTTTCTTTTTTTTATGAGCAGAAAATAATGATTACCATACATTTATACAGAAGGTGCACCCACTTAAATGTTATTCAGTGTAATAGTTCATATACTAAAACAGAACAAGAATCACAACATTATTATCCTCTCTATTAGAGTATTACAGTGCATCCCCCAAAAATGTATTAATTGTAAATCTACGGCGCTATATCCTTCATCAGCAGTAAGTTTTTAGTCACTTAAAATATAATAAGCATACATTTAGTAAGATAACTTTTTATTTTATGTATTTTAATATATGTAGCTACAGGATCCAGGTACAAATTTGTCCCCAAAACATGTCTGAGCATGCACACACAAAGACAATAATAGAAAAAAGGCAGATTAAGATTTACCTTTTATTTTTGTGTTCATGATCACTTTCTTTGCTGAAGTCTGTGTGTTCATGTAGGCCTATTGTGGATGTGAACTCGGGTGATTCTGATCTCTTCCTTTTAGATTTGCTGCGAATAAATATGGATAGTTGTGCTTAAAGAATTTAAAATAATTACCATTTCATTTACTAACGAAACCATTTTCAAATGAATGAATGTCTAATACATAATTTGTTGTCACATAACTCAGGTGACGCCTCAAAACAAAATAGGTAAACAAGACTTTTTGAACGGCACCTTTCAGGCTCTTCCTTCAGACTCATGTTGTCGAATAAGTTTAGACAAAATATAAGCACTGTATGTATAGAAATAGAAACACAGAAACATGATACATATTATATACATACATGCACACACACACACACACACACACATATGGCTGTAAATTTTAACACTAAGACATCCATGTAGTAGCCTACTGACAGCGTATAGTTTCAATATGCAGAAATCGAAACTAAAGTTTAGTAGCTTTCGTTGTCACAAAACTTAAATTAAATATTTTTGGTTGAAAAATAAGTAAAAGAAAACTGAAAGAAAAGGTGTATACCTACACAAAGAACATAGTTACGCTCTATTAAATCCTGAAATGTTGTTTCTCACTCCTTGTCATTTATTACTTCCTGTCGAATCTTGCGGCATAGATATATTAGATATATACACTAGATGTCGCCTTGGGGTTCTTGGAACAGGAGTCTTGTCATAGGACGTAGCTAGGGAACGCTGTTACAGTATCTGCACCTGTACTACTAATTCATGGACAATGCCGGACTTTTATGCCGCATGGATGTTCAAACGAAAGAAATCTAAAACCCGGAAAGCAAGGGATTACATTTTACAAGTGAATATGTGTTTTATGATATTGAATCATAAAACATATTTATATTTATATACACATACACTTATTTAACAAACATAATTAGTGTACACTTAAATTTGTGCGCATAATATACCTGTACATACACAACTGCCTATTGTAATATACCTGCACATACACTTGTCAATTTGTATATTGTCATTCCTTACCTACTTTGTATTTTTAATTATTTCATTATGTGTCATTCCTTACATATTTTTCATTATTTTATTATGTGTTTTTGTTCTGTTCCTGTCATTACGTTGCACTGCGGAGCTTCTGTCACGAAAACTAATGTGTAAATATACCTGGCAATAAAGCTCATTCTGATTCTGGGGGGTTCTGTATATGAATGTGACTTGTAAAAGAATGTGAAAGTAAATACTTATTTAATGTGGCAAAGGTATTGCGGGACAGGAATAAAGAAAAAATTGAACGGTCTTTGGCACCTCAACTATCTAACTATTTAAAAAATATATAACATCATATTAATGATAATATTATATATGAATTACAATTATATATATATATATATATATATATATATATATATATATATATATATATATATATATTAGGGGTGTAACGGTTCACAAAATTCACGGTTCGGTTCGATACGATACACTGATGTCACGGTCAGGCTCGGTACGGTTCGGTACGATTTAGATAGGGCTACAGCAAAATGTAAAAACATCTCAACTTTTCAGAATGCCGCAAGCGCGCCGCGGGTCATGTGACAAGAACTAACCAATCAGCTTCATCCTTTCCCGTAACAACGTTGAAAGCTCAGCCAAGATGAAGGAACAGCTAATCATAGTTGTATATGGATTGCAATTTTGAAATAAATTTAGTAGCAGAGCTAGCCTACTGCAAGCGATTTTTAGAGCTGCAAATCCATTTATCCTTTGCTGAAATTTCCGCGTCTCATGGAGAGAGCACTCATTGTTGCTTAGCAAAGGCAGACGCCTCAGGGGCGCTTCTGCCCGAGCGCTTTGGAAAGGAGGAGAAAGACGCGCCTACCGTTTTCCAGGCGTTTTTAGGCGTTATATGTGAACGGCCCCTAAGGCGCTCATTCACCCAGCACGCGCTGAAGGCTCATTGCAAAATGTCTAATGCATTTAACAGACCAGAAATAGAAGATCCTCCAATAACCAACAGGTCTGGTGTTTGGGTGCACTTTGGATTCCCTGTAAGCTATAATGGTGATGACAGAATGAATGGTAAATAGTAAGGTCTCATATCCGCGGCTATAACGTAAATGAAGCCTATCGCCGCAGTGATGTCTTTTGTCCTGTTTGAATCCGTTGAAAATGTGTATATATATATATATATATATATATATATATATATATATATATATATATATATATATATATATACGTTTCCATAAAGAAGCTAATTGTTCACTTTATAGACGTAGCTGTTGTGATTAGTAATTAATTAGTTATTCTTCATTAGTTGGCCATAGTTCCAAAGTAGTTCTCAATGACGATATTTTTCTTTAGTAATTATCAAATACCTAATAAGGAACTAGCTATGTCCTAAATGAGCTATTACTTACTGCTTAGTTAATCTTGCTTCTATATTGGTTAATAGTATTAAGTTAAGTGTTAATTTAGTACTACCTATTACTTCCTGCGTAGTTACTTATTAACAACGGACCATTATTTTAAAGTGTTACCAGCTAATGGAATGATTTTTGGTGACAAATCTTATTTTGACACATATTTTGGGAAAATGCTTTGAAATTTAAAAAAAAAAAAAAAAAAAAAAACTCAATGGTATATACACTCTGGGCAAATTCACTACCCTTCCATGATGTTCCTGGATGAAAACATCCACTAAATTAAACTGCTGTAAAAAATGTATCAGATAAATATTGTTTTCTATTTTTTTTTTTTTGCATAGCCTAAATTTATTAATCAACCTCAGTCCTGATCAAAACTACCAAATGTTTAAAAAAATCCAAGATTTTAACTCTTTAATTACCAAGTTCATAAATGACGTCACTGGTTTGAAAAAAAAAAAAAAACACACGAAATGACATATTTTCAATATAAAAGGGGATTGTGGAGAGGATATTTTTTTACTTTTTATCACAGTCTTGGGCATGTCAAAGATTAGTAACAAGATAGGCTTTGATTCATTGTTAGTTTTTGTGCAACATTTGTTGTTGGTAGCTGTTTTTGCCCCATTGACTTCCATTATAACGACATTTTTTGATTGCAAAGCCATGACACCACATAATCATGCATTCTTGACTGTCTGTGGTTTTCCCTGTTGGGAGGAGGTAAAATTTGTTATTTTTTTTACAGTTGATCACAAGGTGGGACCATTAACCCTTTAGATAGGCCTGTGCAAAAAAAGTATTAGTTTCTGGCTTGTATATTAAGTTATATTGAGTATAACAGCAAATTAAAGTGTTTGTGTGTGTGAGATTCTTGATTGTTGGTGGTTTTCCCTGTTGGGAGGAGGTAACATTTGCTAGTTTTTACAGTTGATCAAAACCGCCTGGGGCCTCTATGACTGGACCTATACTGCCGCCACCCCCCCCCCCCCCCCCCCCCTACTCAAAAACAAAAAAAATACTTGGGAAAATTGATGGGAATGGACTCTGGGGGCCTGGAGCTGACACTGGGCTTAACTAGGGTTCAAGAGCCCTCCCTGGGCTCAACGGGGGATCAGGAGCCTCTTCTGGGCTCAATGGAGGACCCAGAGATTGAGAGCCACTTTAGGGCAAAACTTAGGAACAGGAGACTCTTCTGGGCTAAACTTAGGAGCAGGACTCATATCAGTAATAATCTCAAATTAATTTTAGATATGATTGAATTTAATTGCTATATACCAACTATTTTATGTTTTACAAAGCATTTGATTCCGTGAGTCATGAGTTTATGTTCAAATGTTTTCAACATTTTGGTTTTGGAGATTACTTCCAAAAAGCTGTTAGAACTATTTACAATGAATATAATAGTTCTATCAAATTATTAATAGGTACAAGTGGTAGATTTAAGATTGATCAAGGTATACAGCAGGGTAGCCCTTTGTCTCCATTTTTGTTTTTATTAGAGAGACAAATTATGGCTATACATATCAAAAAAGCAGGGTTCGAAGGTATAAGAGTATTCAAAAGAATATTTAAATTGGGTCAATTTGCTGATGATACTACTATTTATCTTAAAAATGATTCAGAAATAATAAAAGCAATTAATTGCATTGAAGAGTTTTCCTCAGTATCAGGTCTTAAAATCTATAGAAATAAATCAGTGCTGTTTCCACTTGGGAATGTAACTTAACAGAATTACATTTTATTCCTATTAAACATACAGTCACATCTTTAGGCGTTATTATACATAAAGATGAGTGTGAATGCAGTGTGCTCAATTTCAAGCCGATAATTGACAAAACAATGACAAGATTGAATATTTGGCTTCAAAGAGATGTATCCCTGAATGGCAGGTTCTTACTATCCAAAGCAGAAGGGATATCAAGATCTGTTTATGTGTCTTTAGCTTTAGGTATGCCATCTAATGTATATAAAGAATTAGACAAAGTGTTATTTATTTTTTTTATGGAAAAATAGACAGTATTTCTTTCTTCAAATAATGGTATGTAAACCAAAGAGCAAAGGGATTATCTGTGCTTAGTTATGAAGCTTTAAACAATACATTTGAGATTAATTGGTTTATTACAGTTGTGTTTAAAACTCTTATTCAAACCCCTTGACTTGCAAGACAATTTGCTGTGGAGGACAACATTTTATGAAATCAATTTAACAAAGGCATCAGTAAAGTATTAGAGAAAGTTTGTTAATACACTTTTGAGTGATTCTGAGAATGGAACATTGATGAATGATGATAAAATTCGAATTAGCTCTAAACATTCATGTTCAAAATTATTCAACCCCCTTTGTGCAGAATCTTTTATTCTTTAAAATCAACAATAAACGCTGTCTGTAAGTGTTTAGAAGCTTCTGTCACCTCTCTACTACGGTCTTGGCCCATTCCACACCTGATAAAGCTTTCAGATCACTGATAATATTTGGTTTTCACATTGCCACTGCTTTCTTCAAATTCAACCAGATATTTGAAATGAGAATTAAGCCTGGAGACTGAACAGGTCACTCAAGTACATTCTATGACTGATCCCTGAACCAAGCAGTAGTAGATTTGGATGTGTACTTTGGTATGACTGGCCTGCAGGAAAGTCCACTGATCATCAGCTTCAGTTTTTGCACCAAAGGCATCACAATTCTTGTCAAAATGGCCTGATACTTCAAAGAATCCATGATGTCCTTCATACAGACATGATTTCCACTTCCTTCTACAGTAAAGAAACCCCATAACAGGACTGATCCACCTCCAGGTTTGACGATGGAGATGGTGTTCTTCTGCTTATGAGCTTTGCCATTTTTTGCAGCAGACATACCGCTGACCCATGGGTCCAAAAAGTTCCAGTTTGGTCACATCACTCCATATAACATTCCTCCAGATCTCCACAGGTCCACACAAATGAATTTTATCAAGTTCAAGTTGGCTTTTTGTTCTTCTTGATCAAGAGTGGTATGCTGCAAGATGTCTCAACATGAAGGCCATACTTGTCTAGTGTTCTTCTTACACACTGCTTTGAAATGGTTTTCCTCCTTTCATCGGGTCATCTTGCAAGTCTTTGGCTGTACATTGCAGGTTTTTTCTCAGTTGCTCTGATTAAACATTTTATGATATTGTGCTTTTTCTTCCACAACCTCAAATATTTTCTGGTAAAACACACTTTAAGCTAAGGAATAAGGCTGAGAGCTGTGTCTCTAGGAACTTTCAATGTCTTGGACATCATCATATAGCCTTAGCCTTTCTAAAGTACTACGATATTTATTCTCTTTAGCTTTTGTGAGATCTCTGTTGACATTTTTGCCACTCAACTTCAGCACATGCATGGGCTAACTGTATGTGTAACAGCTCAAGCTAATTCTGTTTTTAATAGAGTTTCTAACAGCTTAATTGTGTTTTGAGACTGTTTTATTCCTCACCATGCAAATAAGTGATTTAAAAACAGCAATGTTGAATAGGGGTTGAATAATGCAGTATTATTAAAAAATCTTATAACTCAAAAGTATTACATTATATATTGACAATATCACTTTTAATATGCCAGTGAACTGTTATAGATGAAATTTTTATTTTATCCTGGATCTTCAGAAAAGCTTGTATTTGTAAAGTACTGCAGTCTCTAGGGGGTTGAATAATTTTGAACACAACTGTAAATTAATGAAAGAAAATGATAGTATGTGGTATACATTTCCAAAACATGCGTTTGATATGGTGGGCGGTGTCATAGATCTTCTTTTAAGATGTGATTTTAACATTTTAAAATTGCCTGTCAAATTGGCTAAATTTCATAAACAAGCTTTACTGGCCTGGATGCTAGTGTTTAAGCACAATTTTTCCCCATATAAATACATTATTAAGAATGGTTCATTCAATATAAAATAGATCTCTCTTCTATAATAGTTGGTATGAAAATAATATTGTGTTAGTTAGACAACTCTTAAATTCAAATGGTAATTTATTACCTTATAGTGAATTGGGTTTCCAGTAACGTCAAAAGAGTATACTGTTGAATTTAATGCCATACCTCAACAAGTTATACATTTTGTAAGAACTTGTGGAAGTGATTCTCCTGAGGCAATATTTGTTAAAGGCAGCATGTTTATAGGAGATATTGATATCTTGAAACATAGGTGTACAAATAAACATATTAGGAATATTATAACTTGTGACACAGCTAACCAATAAAAGCTTGTTGTCTACTGTTTAAATAATAAAGTAAAAGAGGTTACATTTAAAATTTTACATGGTGTATATCCAGCTAAAAGTATGTTAGAGGGGTTTAAGTTAGAGATTGATTATTCATGTGATTTTTGCTCAATGGAAAAATAATCTATTGTCCATTTGTTTTGTAATTGTATATACATAAATAAAGAAAATTTCATTATAAGGAAAACAAATGTTATATTTAAATACATAAAAAATGTATATGTGTATGTATTATTCCAATGAAAATAACAAAATTAATAATTAAAATAAAATAATAATAATAAAATAACTGTTTATTATTTTGGGAAAATGTCATATACACAAGAAGAAGTGGTTAGGATCAAAGCCAAATTTTATTCCTTTTCTACTGCACCAGTTATTATTTATTATTATAAATAAAAAAGAAAGGAAGACTTATCATATTTTAGTGGCATGTCTCTTATAAATTGTCTCTGCTATTACTTATTATTAGATACTAGTACTTATCCATTAGATACTAGTACTTATTATTAGATACTAGTACACATTTCTAAATGACCAGTTATGACCAGTCATAACATAAGATAAGTAAAAAAGCAGATCTGACAAGAAGGGTCTGGCTGCAGACTTGCACTTGCACTCTCGGATCTGTACTATTTTTTAGTCTACTTTTGTAAGATTGAAACCATTACCAGTTAACCTGAGACAATTGAAATTACACAAAATATGACTGTAAATATCACCTGCATTAATGTAGACCATTATATTCTACTACTGACCAGTCTGAGTGAGCTCTGTGTAGGAAAGGATGGGTGAGAAGGAAGGGGATGAGGAGGAATGGGTTTCTGGGTTTCAGGGTTTCAGCTGTCTGGTTCATTGAATCAGTTCTGGCCTTTTTAGCGTGCCATGTCTTTCCATCATGGAGAAACTTCTCTCTAGTGACACCTTCCCTCTGACTTTCTTGCCTCTTTTGATGAATCTTGTCACCTCCAATTGTGCAGATTTCTGGGCAGACTCCAACAGGTGAAGGTTTCTCACAGGTTACACACTGCTTTGTGTGAGACACCTAAAAAGCATATTAATGGCTCACTGATTGAACTATAATAATCTTGATGCCATTTTGAAGTGAGAAGAAAGCCTTTGAGATAGAACACAGGAACATATCAAAACAAAAACCATGAGATAGGTTCTTTTAAGCAGGTGCAAATGGTACTTTAGGTCTCAGGTGTCTGGAGGTCTCATGTCATAAAGTGGTCCCATTTTAAAACAGACATTACCACTGTGATGGAGTTTAATGGTGATGGAAATTAAGAATGATTACACTGTTCATTCAGGAATCTTTATAAGCAAGCCACATATGTAGATCCAAGGTTTCTAAGAAGTGACTTAGAAGATGATTTAGAATTTTTCTATAATGGAAATTCTAAATTCTTTGTAACAGGTGTGTGTCTGTGAATGGGTATCTGATATGCAGGCTAAAATACAGTTGATGGTTTGGTAAAAAAATTAAAATAAATGTATGATTGACTAATAGAACAGGCACTTCACATTTAACCATTTTGGTAAAGTTTTTAGTGAAGCTCTCTGGCTTGTCAACCACCCTAATAACAATCAGAAAGATTCAATATTTTAAATTGTAAGTTTTGTTTGTCGGGTTCAAAATTAACACCATTAATCTGTGACTAGACGTGGAAATTACAGTGTTGTTCCATGAGTTTGCAGTGCAGACAGTTGTAAATATCATATTTGTTGTGTGTCTCTTTTAGACTGTCATTATGGGATTAATAATATTGTGAGGCTATGTGGTTCTGTCAGTCTGAAGATGGACAACAGATTTTTAGTGGGGTATGTTTGTAATCTAAGCCATCATTGTCTTCTGTAATGTGTAGTGTACAGGAAAAGTGAGTCGCTGGCTGAGGACTCACTCTTGGCTACGGTCAGGTTACATATTGAACATGTCAAAGAAATGAAACCAAAGACACTGTAAAAAAAATGAACAAGCTATTTACTTTTGTTTTAAAAAAGGTAACAATTAGGGGTGGAACGGAAAGTGGAACTTTTTCACGGTTCGGTATTGCTATGTTAATGGAAAAACTATATTAAAAAAAGAAAAAGGATATTCTATCTAACTACAAGCCTCAGCACAAATAAATACAATAGAGTAAAGATGCAAGTCAAATGAACAGTGATTTAAAAGAAATGTGGGGGGTGTCTATAGATTTCTGCATAAAATTCTTAAAGATGGTATTCTTGTGTTCATGTGACCGAATATTATCTGTATGCACAATAATAATAATAATAAACACAATATGCTACAATGCAAGGGTTTTCAATCAGGGGTTCAGGACCAAAGCAAAGGGGTTCACAAAATAATTTATTCCATATTTTCCATATTTTTTCCATATTTTAAAATGTTGATGTGCTGAATTATTCAAAAGTAATTAAAATAATGTAATGTCAAATAGACTAAGCAAAATGTAAACCCATAAAAGCAGGGACTTACAGGTTTCTATAAATAGTTTTCAGCGTTGGGAAGGTTACTTTGGAAATGTAATAGGTTACAGATTACAAGTTACCCTATTTAAAATGTAAAATATTTAACCCTATTTAAAATGTAGTAGTGTGACTTTTTTAATTACTTTATTAAAGTAAAGTAACTAATTACTTTTGGGTACTTTTTGATTACTTTTATGAATTTCTAATGAATGTTTATTTGCAACTGTTAATCATCTTCAACCATTTACATCATGCAGGTTTAACCTTACAGTAGTGCTCAATACTGTCAGACTTACACCATCCTTCATCACTTGAATTAAGATGATCACATTTGAACACATCCACCACACAATCAGACTTTAGTACTGCCTTTTACTTTAATGAGATTGACCTGAAGTTCTATGCAGATTTAAAATCTAAATAAATAGTTATAGATACTTTTTTTTAAAACCAAATCTTTGCATAACTGCAGGCATCTAACTGCATCTAACAATGGTTTGGGGAAAAATAGTAAAAAATAAAAGCATATACATCAACTCAAATACGGTTATCTAATAAGCATGTGTCCTATTATGTGTACTAAACTCCTGAAACATTGGTGTCTTTTTGAAACACTGCTGTCTCTTTGTATATGATATGATGATAGTTTCTCAAAATAAGTAAAAAATGCTCATGAAGTGACTCAGAGCAGTTCTAGAGATTAATTTCCATGAGGGGCGGACTGGGAAAAAAAATAGGCTGGGAAATCTCACACTCATACACCCACAACCCATTCTGAAACATGGACAACCCAATTGTTTTATGGACTTGACATGAAAAAGATTTGAATCCTTAGGTTGGGGGACTTGCAACGTAATTAAGAGTTCTCTCCTGAACTGCACCTTCACTACCATTATCCATCCATCTCTGTCATGACTTTAATACTAATAAGATTTTTATTTGACTTTTACCATGTTTTGTAAGTGCATTTTTGTTTTTTGGGAAAATGAATTACCACTTGTATTTATTTTTACTACAAATTCCATGGTTAAACCACGGTTAGTGCCATTCCATAGGCTACATTCATTTTCCAAGGGTTGTGTTTTTGTATGCACTAGCTCCCCCTAACCCTATGATAAAATATGATGATTTGTCTGCTAAATTACTACTGTAACATTACAATAGATAGTAATGACTTCGTTTATACAGTATTTCGAGTGAGTGTGAGCAAGGTGCTGCTGCTGCTGCTTGATTAAGTAAACAAACACAAAACTACATTAGCATATTTACAGATGAAACAGACCTGCCCCTGAAACCCTGAACAGAAGTGTCGCTTCTCTGCTCCAGCTGTGCGCTTACACAGTTCACTCCGGTCTCTCTCTCTCTCTCTCTCTCTCTCTCTCATTGATTACTCGGAGTCTGATCCAAACCGTTCGGCGGATGCGCAGAGAGCGCACGAGCCCAACCATTACCAGTAACGACTGATTTATTAGAGATTTAATTATCGAATGGCGGATTCGGAAATAATCGCTTTAGTATATTCGGCCTGCAACTATACAATAACAATATTAAATTAGAGGGCCAAATCGTCTGCCAGGCCACCGGGAACAGAACACCGGTTCTCCCGATGTCCAGTCAGCGCCTGATTTCCACAGACACGAAGAATATGAATCGCCATCAGCTCCGCGTCATCCACACGAGCGCGACGGGACTTGAGCACTATATTAAACAACTTTCAGACCCTGGTGTCTTTTTTTCGAAAAGAGTTTACATACTTAGAAACACATTATCGCGGGAAGTAGCAGTGCTGGGGGTCCAGTGTTAAAAATAAATGAATGAACAATATTCAATTAATTATATTAATTTGTATATTCATTAAAAATTCTTTGAAAAATGTAGCCTAATCGTACAATGACAAGAGGCAACGGTTAAATACAGAGATGTATAGTAACGAAGTAGAACTACTTCGCTACTGTACTTAAGTACTTTACTAGAGTATTATTTTTTTCTCCTACTTCCACTTTTACTTCAGTACATATTTTCGCTGAGTTTAATACTTTTACTCCGATATTTTTTTAATGTGCTGCATCGTTACTCGTTACAATTATAAAAATGTTACGAATCATTCCATTACAAACCACTGCCAGAACTGTGGATTCAGAAGCTGGCACATCATTGAGCGAATCAAGCGATTAAGAAGACCGCGCGTGTTGACTGAACTGCTGTGAAGAGAGAGATGAACACCGAGCCGAGCCAGATAATGACTCGTTCACGAGTCAAGAACCGGTTGCATCGGTTCTCGGATGACCAGTAATGTTAGTTCTTTCTGACAGTTCGATTCAATAAACCAGTTGAAGAAAACAGTTCACCGATTCTTTTGCGCTCGACGCAATGGCATCATTGCCGTTGACTGCACCTGGGCTAATAACATTAACACAGAATTAGTTCAGAATCAATCACCAAAAGAATCAGTTCGTTTCAGACGCTCTGTGTGTCGGTTTGCTTCACGCTAAATCACACATGCTCAGTAGCTCCTCGGTTCACGAATCGGACGCGTCTGACAGAAACGGTTCTTGACTCGTGAACGAGTCATTATCTGGCTCGGCTCGGTGTTCATCTTCAGTTCTCTCTTCACAGCAGTTCAGTCAGTGTACTGTTTGAGTCAATGATTTACTCCGGGTTATTGGTTTGTTTTAACTCAGGGGGAGTGTCAGACACATTAAACAAGTTCATCTGTGGATTAATGCGTATTGGAGATGCGAACCGTTTAAAACTATTCAGTTCGATTTGGTGAACTGTTTAAAAAAGATCCGGTTACATCGAATGATTCGTACGCGAACCGGATATCACAAACTGCTTTTGTCTTAAAACAGACACGTAAGAGAAGACAATGCTGAATAAACTCATAGTTTTTGCTATTTTTGGACCAAAATGTATTTTCGATGCTTCAAAAAATTCTAAATGACCCTCTTGATGTTTTGGGGGTTTGAAACAACATGAAGGGTAAGTTATTAATGACATAATTTAGCAAATTGGGCTAACTAACCCTAGTAACCGTTTTTTGTTTACAAGAAGTTACAGTCAAAGGAATTGTGATTGTCCTTTAGGTTAATCATTTGAAATAGTAAAAACAATATGTTCAAACTTGACTACTTTCTTTAATAGCTACATATCACAATACTTCTACTTTTACTTTCAGTACTTGAGTAGTAAATTTTAAAATAGACTACTTGCAATACTTAAGTACAAAAAATATTGAATACTTTAGTACTTCTACTTAAGTGTGGTGCTTAAAGAGCACTTCTACTTCTACTCAAGTCACTTTTTTGATAGACCACTTTTACTTTTACTCAAGTATGGGTCTCTAGTACTTTATACATCTCTGGTTAAATAGCTATGAGTTATGTTGAATCAAATAAATTCATTTCTACTGATTAAACGTATCAAACTGGCTTAAAATATAATTTGACATGGTTTTTGGATTATATTATAAACTGCACCATGTATCTGCCATAGTATACACAAATTAAGATTTTTTTTTTCTGATCTTTAACCCTAGGTCTTCCCTGTTCCAGAAATAAAATTAATGTTTTAGGTCGATTCAATATTACTCTTAATAAAGCACACACACAACGCTAATGAAAACGTCTCATATACATAACATTTCATGAACGGAACAAATAAGACTAACCGCGTTAATTGTAACAAATAATTGTAAGGTTTTTGGATTTTCCCCTTACTTTGAATAAATCGAAAAAATATATAGGCTACAATAAAATAGTAGCCTACAATGACAAATTCACCAGTATTAAACTGAACTTTTATAAGGATTTCCCCCCCCGCGTTTAACACAAAGCAGCCTATTAGCCTATGGATTTCCCCTTATGAAAACGACCGTAGGTTGTTGTTTAGGCCTATTATCTTGGCAAATTCGCATATCTATAGATATATATATATATAGCCTATATACATATATATATATATATATATATATATATATATATATATATATATATATATGTATATATATGGCTTTGGATCCGTAATCATAATCATAGTGTCAGTCTTCTTGCATCTTGTAGCCAGTGGCGGCTCCAGACAATTTTGATTGGGGGGGCAATGGGGGGTCCTGGTCTTTTCAAGGGGGGTCTCATGAAAACCAAAAAAAAATACAGTGGACATGGCTAATAACTGCATATTTCTGCTACTAAACAACAAAAACACCTTTGCAATGTAAACAAATGACAGGCTACATTTGTTATTCATATCCTTCACACTGCACTTTCATGTCAGGTATATTATGCATTTTTATTGACATTGATATTTTTTACATTTATTTCCAGATAGATATTATTGAGTTTACAGGCTAAAGTGGTCTTGCTGTTGTAAACACTGTTGCTATTGTAGAAAAAATATTTGCATCACATTTAAAATATAATTATATTTTAATTCATTTCTGAATTGTTTTTATTTTTATAATGATAATTCAGAGAATGAGAAAATCTGAATAAGCCTTACCAGTGTTGTGATAATTATTTTTACGTGTTAAAAATAAATAAGTACTGTAATATAATAAAAGTTTATTCAAATAACATAAAAAAGACCAGACCCCTCGATGCCTGTGAAACCTTTCTCCCTCAAACAACACGTTAGTGTTACTTCTACACTACAGGCTACACACAGCAATATAAACAACGTATCTGCATGTTCTCACATCACATCGTTCTTGTAAAATAATAATAAGTAAATAAACACCAAAATCACTTCGCTGAGAATGAAACACCACTTACCAGCTGCCACGATGTTGAAAATATCCTCTAGCAATTAAAAAATGCGCGTGCAGCATGAGGAATCTTCCCGGTTGGATGAGGTCGTAGTCAGGTGAACGGTCATCATGTTGGTCATTTTATTTACGGCTAAATTATTATTAATAAATTGTACTAATATTATGATTGGGCGTGGGCAGGCATTCACAAAAGTGTATGTTATTACAAAAAAAAATTAGGAAATTTTGCTTTGACAAAAGCGCACTTAAGGGGCAAAGGAGCAGGTGCTCAAGTGAACCGGTTCTTTCGGACAATTCGATCAAATAAACCAGTTGAAAAAAAATGGTTCACCGGTTCTTTTGCGCTCGATGTAATGCCGTCATTGGCGATGATTGCCCTTCATTCAAGCCTTTGGTTTACCCGCGCTTATAACATTAGCACAGAATCAGTTCAGAATCAATCACCAAAAGAATCAGTTCGGTTCAGATGCGCTCTGTGTCAGTCTGCTTCACGCTGAATCACGCATGCGCAGTTATCATCAGCTCCTCGGTTCTCGAATCGGACGCGTCCGACAGAAACGGTTCTCAGTTCAGTGTATGAATAAATGTCGAAATAATTATTATTTATTATTGTTCTGCGTAGTTTTAAGAGAAACATTTTTGGATCTTTATCCCGAATATATATATTTTTTAATCAGGAAGAGGCTGGGGGGTCAAATGGGGGGTCAAGGCATTTTTTGGCAGGGTCTTGAGACCCCCCAAGACCCCCCCTGGCGCCGCCGGTGCTTGTAGCTACCCATCACCTGGCCAGCTCAAAAATACTTTTCCGCGTCTGACAAACCTAGCGACTCTTTTTGCGCAGGGTTCTCTCTCAGCGTCTTTTATATCCAGTGCGCGGCGTAGGAACGGCACATTCAGTTTCCAACATAATTTCCAAGCAA
Source organism: Carassius auratus (assembly GCF_003368295.1). Taxonomy (NCBI): domain Eukaryota; kingdom Metazoa; phylum Chordata; class Actinopteri; order Cypriniformes; family Cyprinidae; genus Carassius; species Carassius auratus. The sequence continues at coordinate 23,884,968 of NC_039250.1, forward strand.
CTGTCGCTCACTTAGGCTACTGTTTGGAATAAATATGAAATATGAACACACAGTAGTTCATATGTTAATATGCACGTAGTTTGTTACTCAGACGCAGGCAGCACTGCATGAAACAATAATATAGCCAAAACCTGAGCATACAGTCGTTCTTTAGTTTAGGCTAAATTTATGTTGGTTTTATCAGGATTTCAGTGTTATGGTTACTTGTGTTTAGTTACTACAGTATTTATAGAAAATATGTAAATGGAAACAGATTTATTGGGCATTATTTAGTTATTGCAGTGTGACAGTTTAGATAGCAGAGAAGATCTGAAATACCAGAACTTGTGTGAACGAAACTTGATGCAATGACGTCATAAATATGCTAATTATTTTGAGACGTCACCCGCTGCCACAAGTCTCACAAAATCTTGTTGAAAACATCGACACACCTGCTACTATTAATGTACATGCTCATATTCATGAACAAATGCACACACATCATTATCAAATTAAACTGAGCATCTATTTTAGCAGGTGACGACCCTGAGTGCATGTGTTGTTCTGTTGATTTGAGAAGTTTGCAATAATTGATTTTTTTTTTCTTTTTTCTTTTTTTTTTTTTTTTTACTGTTTAAAGCTGCAGTCAGCAGATAACTGAACAATGCATCATCAAGTGAGTAATGATCACATTCAATTACAATCAAACACACACAACATAAACAAATTCATGTGTAAAAGTTTGACTTTATTTCAATCAGGCCAAAATGGAGGAAAAAGATCATTGAATTGCTTTCATCACCAGGGTAAGTAAAACTTAATCTTCTTAAAAGTGACTATTTTTAAGTTGATCTGGATATTTTAAAAGGAATATACTGTTCAAGTAAAAAAAATAAAATAAACATTATTGGTTCATGTGGTTCTGATCAGATGACAACTGAGAGTTAAATGAGGTCTTCAGTCCATTGATGGAAGTAAAAAACAAACAAACAAGCAAAAACACTTCTAAATCCATGTTTTTAATGTGTATCAATTTAATGAACCAATAAAATGTATTTTGTTCTTTTTACTTATTCATTTTTATTACAGTTTATTGTACAACCAGCCGAGTGTGGTGGCTGGGTGAGTATTATATTTTTAGTACCAGTCTGTTGTTACTAAATATAATGGATGGAATGATTACAGCGCTGTATGTGTGTTTTTTATGAAGTCGGACAGATGTTGCTTCTGCGTCACCATGGTCAGCTCTAATCATTTGGGAGGGAACCTTTGACTCCACACTGATCGACTCCATCTACAAACAACAAAATCTCACCATAGCAACCACTGTCTTTGCTTTGGGAAAGTAAGTCTTCAGGATACCTTTCATCTTGTATTAAGAATTCTAATTTTGTCCTTGTTTCTGGAAATATTAATCATTGAAGGATAAATTAACTATAATGAATTTGTTTTCTCTGTTTGTTAGATACACACGTTTTGTCAAAGATTTTCTGGAGTCAGCAGAACAACATTATTTTGTCGGATTTCGAGTGCATTACTACTTATTTACAGATCAACCAGAATCAATTCCTGAAGTGAAGATAGGTGAAAACCGTAGTTTGACAATTGAAAAGGTTCCGACTATGAATCGATGGCAGGAAATCAGTATGAACAGGATGGAAAAAATAGAAAAACTAATAGAGAATGAATTATTCAATGAGGCAGATTATATTTTCTGCCTTGACATAGATGGAAAGTTCTATGGCCGGTGGGGTGCAGAGACTTTGGGTCGTCTCGTAGGTGTGTTACATCCTTGGCTCTTTAATGTTCCAAGAAATCAATTCACATATGAGCGCAGGCCAGAATCTAAAGCATACATTCCTGTTGAGGAAGGTGATTATTATTATGCTGGTGCTGCATTTGGTGGCTTTTTGGAGGATGTACATCTTCTCACCAAAACCTGCAGGGAGCATCTGAAAATTGATGCTGCAAACTCTATTGAAGCAGTATGGCAAGAGGAGTCTCACTTGAACAAGTATTTCCTTTTGAACAAACCTAGTAAACTGCTCTCTCCTGAATATATGTGGCGGGATGTCAATGAAAAATATGCCTTAATAAAAATAGTTCGCTACACTAATGTACCTAAAAACTATGCTGAAGTTCGTCCAAACCCGTAGAAACTGTTGCCAATATTCAGCTACACGTAAATGTTGTGTTCTGACAGTCCTCCCATTACATATTGTGAATCTGTTAACAGGTAATACTGGCAACAGTGAAGATGACATCTACCACCAAGAAGTGAATAATCACTGAAAAGTACAGATGTTTATGAGCACAATTTAGCATCAGAAACAATATCTGACAAAATCTTTTAGAATGAACAAACACGATATCTTATAAAAACACAATGCTAAAAATAAAATAAATAGATTTTCGAGACAGAAGACAGAGGTATATTTTAGGGGTCAATATCGCTATATAGTGCTTTTCAACCCTCACAATGTTTTTAATTTCTCAGTCGCTCTATGAAATATAATAAATAGTAAACACTCAAATACCATAGAAACATATTAGCCGAGCTCCACACACATTATTTGTAGATAATTATGGGCCATTATTCAAAGCATACAGTAAACCATAAGATATATCCACCCTTTCATGGACATATATATTAATTTTAAAATATGTTTTCATTGCAAAATTAAGATGCTAATTATATTTCCTGATAGGTATGACGTCCCTTTCCTAAACTGGGTTATCAAAAAAATATTATAATAATGAAAAATAATATAAATATAGCTGCAAGCAGCATTTACCGGGGTTCAAGCATATTAAGGCCTTTGAGGTGGTCTTGGCCAACCTGAATGTATGGCTGACAGTTAAACACATCCAAAATGAAGAATAGGCTCACATACACACAAACTAAAATTAAATGATTAAACTAGTATATCAATACTCTACAAGCATATTCTCACAGACTCATATACACACAAAGACACAGCTATATATACAGTACACACATTTTGTTTCAGGTATAGATATTTTAAATAAGTAATAGGTGATACAAAACTTATTGCAAGTCTTCTCTTTTTAGAGTTTAGATGTCATTTTCAGGTTTAACTGTAATCATAATCTGGCAAAAGTGTAAAAACTGATATATCTGTATGAACAAAATTGTTAGCTTTGAATCAATGAGATTTAAAGTGTTACAACAGTGATTTTATAATGTTTAAGCATTCAAATGAATCCAAAAGGAAATCTATGAAAAAAAGTACTGTTTCAGAGTTTAATAAGACCATTAGTGGTCTTCCGCTGCCATCTAGTGGTTATACATTGCAATTTCTCATACATCACTTTGTTTAACCTTTAACAATTAAAGTGTTATATTTTCCCCCAATCTCTTTAAAATTTTGCATGCTTCTTTAGAATAAAATTATGCATTATTTTACACAGTTTTGAGACTTTGTGGGCTTTCTTTTGTTATTTATAGGTCTTTGGGTACACTATGTAAAGCACATATTATAAAATGACGGCTATATAGTTGTCCAAATGCAAATGTTCAACATTTTTTGATAATTATTGAGAGAGTCTAGAGAATTGTACTACTTTTATTGATCTTCAGACAAAACTCTTGGACTAGTTTACAAAAGTAGTTTTTATTTATTTATTTATTTTTTTTATTTTTTTAATCTTGAATATTTAATTAACATTTTTATTGACAACATTGGTCCCAAAGGTAAAGTTGTCCAGAATGAGATGATCTATCATATGATATGAAGATCTAGTGTTTGTGTGAATATATGAGCATTTTCAACTAATTTGAGGCCATTTACCATGTGTTTTTGAGACCTTTTCTACGGTTATACCGCCACCTATGGTCCGATCTCCATGAAAATTTGCATGCTTGTTAAGAGTCGTTTGCTACATGTTTTCACAAAGTTTCATTAAGTTTTGAGTTTTCATTTAGGTTTTATAAGCTTTTGGGTATATTTGGGCATGCCTCTTTTAAAAATTACCCAGTTATAGATAACCAAAGGACAAATTTCAATTTCAATTTCAATTATTATTATTTTTTTTTATAATTACTTATGGCAAAAAATATAAATAAATAAATCCCTCTATGACAGTGTGTGAACCTGGAGTTACGTAGACATATGCCCTGTTTGTTCTGTTCTCGCACTAGGCGCGCTGCATTCTGATTGGATCGGATATCATACTGTGGGAGGTCAGGGCCGAGGAAAATCGTGCTATAAAGCGATTTAGAAATTGTGCACGCTCACATTGTGATTTTATGACGGTATCTATTAATTGCACAGCCCTAGAATGGACTGGAAAGACTTCACGTGCACACTTACCATAGCATGGATTTTCAAATACCGTTCTAAGGAGGGGCTCTCGTGGCACTCTGATAGAGCAGCTCATAGATGGAATGTTGCATCCCAAAACAGTATGATTGAGAGTCATCAACTCGATCTATGGAAACAATACTGGAGCACTCCGGGGAAAAAAAAAGAAAACTCATATGAGAGGAGAACTCCGAGCTCAGAGTAGCGCGTTCATAGGCGACCCTTTTTTGGAAAAAGGGGAGCACTACTAAATTACCCAGGAATCACCCAAATAGACCCTCATGTTGAGGGAAGCGACTGGCTGAATGGAGCCCAAGAACATGATACCGGATACCAGAACATGAAGCCGGATGGCTGGTGTTGGCGAGTGTTTAGTAAACACTGTAACTGAGCACTGCAAAGGAAACTCACAGAGTTTGTTATTAGACACGTAACTACCAGCAATTTAATACATATAAGTATATACAGAGAGGGTTACATTTACTCACCCAACCTCCTGCGCTGGAGCCAGGCTCAAGAGGCGCCTCCTTTTAGTCTGGACCATCAGTCAGGTGGTTGCTATGAACATAGAACCATAAAAACATTAAAGGTACAGCATAGGAGACTGTTATGCGAGAGGTTTCCACCTAACCTCGATCAGGTGGAGAGCTGGTGGTTACAGGGGAATTAGGAAGGGGAGGATAAAAGCAGAAGTTAACCCTCTTAAGTCGATTAACGCATATACGCGTTATGAGGCTATTTTCTCCTGATAACCTCTTAGACTCCAGAGGTTAAAAATCCCCAAAGGGAACGAGTAGATGTCACGGTGTCTGATCTGTGCTTCCCCGGGTGTTCACTATTGGTCTCACTTCCCCATAGGCACTTCACCGCAGGCACTACATTTCCAACTAGCTTTGTCCCTTCATCACAGTTAATTGCACACCTGTTATTGCACTCAGCTGTCTCCACTTCCTTCGTTATACTGTCTATAAATACCAGTCTTTCTCTTTCTGTTTTCATGGAGTCCTTATTTTCCGTCACCTGGTTTTCTCACATTCCCTTGTGTTCTCTAGTTTCTTGTTTGTTTTGTTTTTGTTTTTGTTTTCATGGTTATCTGATTACCCATTAAATATACTGCTCTTGGATCTCTCGTCTCCTGTGTCCTATCGTTACAGAAGGACTCCATCAAGATCAGATGCAGCGGTGTGGGATTTTTTGTCCATTCCCCAGCCAGATTCCTAAAATTAATCAAAAGGGGAATGAGGTGGGTGGTGTGGCACAAGAGTTCTGGACCTTGGCGGTAGGATTGGGATATAATGATACTTTTTCAACGTCTGTCTGGACAACCCTGTGCCGGAGAGGGAAATCTGTACCTGCATACTGTACCTGCAACATTGGTCTCAGTGGGATACCCCAGTCACACCTGTCTCTCCAGGTGGGATGGCCGACTCTAGACCGGGGTCTACAGACAGGAGGACCGCACAAGGTGGTCGTCAGCCCAGCGCCACAGCGCAAGGTGGCTGCCGGCCCAGCACCAATGCACAAGATAGCCGCCAGTCCAGTGCCTCGGCACAAGATGACAGCCACAGCTGACCCTCCAGAGTCGAGTCAGGTTTCCGTTGATCCTCCAGAGTCGAGTCAGGTCCCCATTGAACCTCCAGAGTCGAGTGAGTTCCCCGTTGACCCTCCAGAGTCGAGTGAGTTCCCCGTTGACCCTCCAGAGTCGAGTGAGTTCCCCGTTGACCCCCCAGAGTCGAGTCAGGTTCCCGTTGACCCCCCAGAGTCGAGTCAGGTCCCCGTTGACCCTCCAGAGCAAGTCAGGTTACCGATGACCCCCCAGAGTCAAGTCAGGTTACCGATGACCCCCCAGAGTCAAGTCAGGTTCCCGATGACCCTCCAGAGTCAGGTCAAGTCACCAGTAACACTCATGAGTTAAGCAATACCACAGTTAGACCTGAGGAGTCAAGTCAAGTCATCGTTGATCTTCATGGCCAAAGTCAAGTAACCGCTGATCTCCATGAGCAAAGTCAAGTCACCAAAGATCTTCATGAGCAAGGACAATTCACCAATGATCTTCATGAGCAAAGTCAAGTCACCGTTGATCTTCATGAGCAAAGTCATGTCACCGTTGATCTTCCTGAATCCAGTCAAAACACCATGGAGTCTCTTCACATCTATGCTGAACTACCAGAGTCTCTCAACGTCTCTGCGGAACTTCCAGAGCCTTGTCACATCTCAGCTGAACTCCCTGAGCGTTCTACTTATCCTGTCGTGGCCATGGAGGCCATCCAGGAACTCACCGCCTGCCCTGTCATGGCCATGGAGACAATCTACCATCTCTTATATAGATGGTTTCATCGGGCGCACGTGCCTGGACCTAAGTTAACTTCCGGTCTGTGTTGTGTATATCGGTCTGGCTGCGGTGCCATCTACAAACGCAGTTAAAGCCAAGGTGATGAATAGACTGAAGTTGGGCTCAGGTGGTTGTGCTGCGGGATGTGTTTCCCATACATTTATTTATTTTTGGAGACTCGCAACAATTTTAAAACTGATCGATTTTCAAAAAGGCTTCTTTTAATAAACATGAGTAACGTAACGTTACGTAACGTACTGCACGTTTAATAATAATAATTCCTTACATTTATGTTTAAATATCAAAACGAGGCACGGGTGTTTTTATATCGCTGTATTTCTGAAAGAAGACGTGCAGGTTATATGCATGATAAAGCAGCGTGTGAGCGTACCAGCTCTGCTTTGTTTACAGCTGTTACTGGGGAAACCTCCATTTCTCGCGCTTTATGTATGTGCTTTAAAACATCTCCTGCTGGCAAATAATGAATTAGCATTTTCATTAAGTCCGCCTGATCCCCACAGAAAACACATTTTGTTTGTTATCAAAAAATATCTACTCTATAGGGACTTGGCTGTTGTTATTGATTCTATTTGGAGTCTACCGGAAGTTAAGTTAGGTCCACAAAAGCGCGCATGCGCAGTAACGTTTGTTTATGTTGATGCCGTTGAAACCGTCTATACAGTGTTATTATTGTGGCTGCGGTGTTTCACGTGACAAATATGACGCGTTGCCATGGAAACATTAAGGGGGGACGTTCTAAAATAACTGTCGCCCTCGAAAAATCTTACTCTCGGGAGTAAGTTAGAATATTTTAAACTTAAGTGTGATTCAGTGCCAAATCAAGGAGACTGCAGCTCTTCTAAAAAGGTATAGGACATGATCTATCATCATTACACTGTTTAAAATTTGCTAGTCTCTGGTTACCTGCAGTTGCATATGGAGTGTTTTAGGGAGCGCTGTATTTAAAAATATGTCGTTGCAAAGCGAGATCTCAGTGTGTATTAATCATTGATGGTGTAATAAAGTTAAGCCCCCTTAACAATTTCACATGCCCCCTCAGTAATTTTATCCTGCAGCCGGGCCTGTGTAGATTAAACTATCCAACAGTATATTTAGTAGGCAACTTTAAATTTAATAACATATGTGTTCCCAGTTCAAACCCATGCCCACTTGGCCCATAAATATGCCATTCAAGACTCATATATGTGTACCCAGATCAAACCCATGCCCACTTGGCCCAAAAATATGCTATGCAGGACCCATATATGTGTTCTCAGTTCAAACCCATGCCCAATTGGCCAATGCCTGTCCCTTATGGGGCCCATGTAACCAGCTCATATGGGCTTCCTATGTAGGACTCATACTACAAAACCTACATGGGACCCGCTGATTTCACCCAGCCAAAGCCCATGCCCACACAGTAACCATGGAACTCGCAATTAACCCGTTTGGGCCCTACATGTCATTGCTGGCTGGGTGGTCTCCAGAGTGTTTGACATGTGCTTTGTTCCACTGTCCACCGCATTGTCCCTGAAGTCGCTGAGTAGGTGCTGGCCTTTCACCAAGAGACTGACCACCTGAAGACCCCAGAACACACAGAGGAAGGGCTGGGCTCAAAATGTATTTTTATTTTCTTATGTTAAGCCTAAGCTATGTTATAAATAGTTGTAAAAAGAACTTTCAGTAATGTATAGAACAACTTTTTTTTTTTATGTGTGTTAAAAATATATTTATCGGACAAGAAATATACATATAGAAGAAAGTTTTATGAAAATATTATAAGCTGCGTTAAAAAAATAAAAATGTACATAATTACTTCTATTTTATTTACATGTGAATATACAAAAAACAAAAATACAAAATTTACAAAAATCAATCTCATTTACAAATAAATGACACTACAAAAATTATGTATACAACTTATTTAATTTTTAACCACAAAAATAAAAACAATTATTGACAATATGTCTTTTAAAAATGTAAAGTGCGTGATTCTGAGATATGATAGGTGCAAAGTGTCCATCATATGTACACAATTTTTCCTGGGAAATGCATCAGCCTTCGTCGTGCCAATATGATGCAATCGGCCCTGGAAATCGGTCTTCGAAGGGTGCATTCTGAATTGGGACATCTTACGTCGTGACGCTGTGACCACACACTTCAGTTTGGAACTGCATTCATCACACTGCTGTGACGCAATCACACTTCAAATATTCCCTTCGTAAGTCTGTGCACTTCAGTTTGTGACACAGCTTTTGTGTCTTCTTGTTGGTCCTCCAACTATCCACTTCACAGGTCTTGGAGTGCCACCTGAATTGGGTTCCAGGTCATTACCCAGCCACCAACGACATGTGGGGCCCAGATGGGTAAAGTACGGGTTCCATGGTTACTGTGTGGGCATGGGCTTTGGCTGGGTGAAATCAGCGGGTCCCATGTAGGTTTTGTAGTATGAGTCCCACATAGGAAGCCCATATGAGCTGATTACATGGGCCCCATAAGGGACAGGCATGGGCCAATTGGGCATGAATTTGAACTGAGAACACAAATATGGGTCCTGCATAGCATATTTATGGGCTAAGTGGGCATGGGTTTGATCTGGGAACACATATATGGGTCTTGAATGGCATATTTATGGTCCAAGTGGCCATGGGTTTGATCTGGGAACACATACTGTATATGGGTCTTGCATGACATATTTATGGGCCAAGTGGATATATCTTTGTTTCCAAGTGGAACGTTAAAGAACGCGACCCACACGTCTCCTGGAAATCAGTTATAATTCAACCAATCCAATGATGATTTTGAAACTCCTGAAGTGTTTCTTTTGTGTTCCATATGCATCAGATATTTAGCCAATGGTCAGTGGGCATGACTTCTGAGGCTGAGACTACTAATCCACTGGCACTTGACTCGACAGTGTGTGTGCTACATCCTTTTTACAATCTCTAGCTAAAACACTGCATTCTGTGTCAATAATGCATTAATGCGGCACTAACATATAGAGACCTCAGCTTGTAACTATTCTCTAATTAATATTTTGAAAATTATAATGCATTAAATTACTCTGTTACTAAAAAAGTAATCAAATTACTGTAATGCGTTACTAAAGCCCTTTTCACACTGTGATTCCGGCAAATAGACGGGTAATGTGTCCCGGCAATTGTTCCTGGGTCACTAGATTTTTTTTTGCGGAATATGTGCGTGCTTTCACACACAATCCGTAAAGGTCCCGTGTCGACATGTGACATCAGGGCGTGTCATGAAATGTACGAGTCAAAAATGCTAGGCACGTTATACTTTCACTGAAACTGGCAAACGATCTCGGCATCAGCGTGGAAAGTGAGGAACTAACTGATCTCTGCTTCTTTAAGTTTGCACATATTTTTTAATCGCAAATGTTGATCATCCTTCAAAACACCTGGTTAAAGAGTTGCCCGATAATGTGCATCATCACTATGACACTGTATTACATTTGGCTTTTGTTCATACAGCGCTCATTCCGGGACTGAACCCGGCAATGATCAGTCGGATCAGTCCCAGAATCAATTCGGACGCATGTTCGTATGTAGCAATGTTCTGGCAAATTGCCGGGTCTGACGTGCAGTGTGAAAGGGGCTTAAGTAATGCGTTACTGCCCAACATTGCTGGTGACAGGAAATGACTTGTTTCACTAACTTAAACATGCAATGTCTCTCTGCCCCAAACATCAAATGTTTGATAAGAGTCCTGGCCTGAACACATCTTAAGGCCAGTATGAATTTATAGTCATAGTGCCAACTGCTTGCAACAGGAAACGACTTGTTTTACACAAACTTTAACATGCAATGTCTCTCTGCCCCAAACATCAAATGTTTGATAAGAGTCCTGGCCTGATCAGGTCTAAAGGCCAATATTCAGTTATAATCCTAGCATCACTTGATGCCAACGGGAAATTACTTGTTTTACTCTAACTTAAACATGCAATTCATTGCTACTTGCAGCTTTAAATATTTATGGAATTGCTAATTGATTTGTTTGTTCCTTTTTTTTTATTACCAACTGTTTACTTGTCTTTAATAATTTAATATTTTAAATCTATATTAGTCCATTTGTTCTTTTTTGTGGTCTTTTTGTTAAAAGCATAGCCAAAAGTTAATCTTATAGGCCTAAGTGTTCTTTAGGCTGCTGGTTTTTGCTCATGTTATTTAGCTGCAACAAAATTCTTTGTAAAAAGACAATAATTGTTTGACATTTACATTTTTTACTTTTTTTTTATTGGATTTTTTAACTTACTGGAATTGTAACCAGGAATCAATAAGAATCAGAATCGTTAAGCAGAATCGCAGTAGGAATCGGCTAAAGCGACGCATGCATTTAAACTCAAGGGTGTTCGGATAATGTAGTCTCTGCTCTCGGTGGGACCAATTAGGAGCGCGTGCATTGTGAAGGGCGCTCTGAAAAGCAGCAGCGCAGGCAAAAAATTAAAACCTCTTTTAAAACAGACGTCCAAATGAGTGTCAGTACACTAAAAGCACGTTCTGGGCACACGCAAAGGTGGCGGTACGCTCAAGAGCTATAAAGTTATTTGGAAGTGGCGGTACTGAGTACCGGTGTGTACCGGCCCACTTAAAGCACTGCTAACATAAGTAAATTACAGGAATTTTTTTTTCAACAGCATGCATATTGGAAGCTGTTATTCTTCCTACTCTTGATGTGTACCAGACAAATGAATGATGTTGCAGTTTCGTCTGAGCTTCAATTGTAACTGCCAGTATCTCTGTTACTGCTACCAGGTTTGTGAGGCTGTTGCAATGTTGGAACAGGATGAGTAGATCACATCCATTCTTTCTTGGGTAACGAAGATGCTGTAGGAACTCTGGCAATATATGTGGCTTAACTGGGTCGATATAATGATGGTAATACTCCTCCATCCCAGAAAGACAAACGGCCTTGCTGTGAGTGTGCAAAATCTGAAGAAGGGGTGACAGGTTTTAAAGTTTTGGCTCATGTGCACAATGACTCGTGGAGCCTAAACGAGTACATATCCCCGACATTCATTTCTCCCCGATGATGCACTTGTCAAATGTGACTCTCTTAGCTGCACCTATGGTGAAGTCCATCTTTTGACCCACCTCTACGTGGACCTTATCAACATTAGCGGGCATCATCCAGTAGGCTGGAAAATCAGTGAAAGTCTTGGTCCCCCGTATCTGGACTGCTGCTTCGATTTTAATCTGCTATGCCAACCATGCATACAGTGTGCACACTCTACTTGGCCACTGGAGCTGAGGATCCCTCTTGGCTTGAGTGGAGGTTCATTAAAGCATTGAGAATGCAAAACCTCTGATATATAGAAAATACTAAGGTAAGTACAAAATAAATAATTAATAAGACAAATATATCTAATCAACAGGCCTCACACTAGATAAATAGACACACACTCGCACACCATAAACACACACCAGGGCTGTGTAATTATTCACACGTGCAGATGACAGCACTTTATGTCTCCAGGTAACTGATGGGAAGGAAGATACTGATACAGACACACAAGTACTACGGCCAAGTACAAACACAGATCTTCGTTACTGGGTCAACAGTTTTGTGATTGTTGTGTGGACAGAGAAAGAATATGCGTATTTGTGGTTCGGGTCTTATTAGATGAGGACTACTGGACAACACTTCTAAAGAGGGCATAGGAGTTCTTCCACAAAGTTTCAGTACCTGAGCTTGTCTTGTTACTATACTCAACAAGCCTCCACAAAAACACCTGTTTCAACAGAGTTACAGCCATCTCTCAAAAAAGCAAGAACACAGGCAAATGAGAACATGCAAAGACTCTGGTGCATTTGCAAAGGGCCTGAAGACCTGGATGACATGGTGGCTTGTGACAGTGAAAACTGTGCAGTCCAGTGGTTCCACCTCAGCTGTGTGTGGGACTCAATCAGGCACCTTCAGAAACATGGCTTTGTACCTCCTGTACACACTGACACATTGGATCACAAGTGTGTTTTTTGTGCTCATAGTTGTCTTTTGAATGACTTCGTTTTAATAATTGTATTTCTATTTACCTTTTTTTTCCCACTTTTTTTTTGCATTATTTATGTTCTTGATACCTGACGGTTACACTATTACATGTTACACCTGTTGTATTTGCACAACAGTTACACTGAACTTCTAAATTTAATTGTTTATTTAATTATCTGTTTAATTGTATTTGTTTTAAAATTAACTTGCATTTATACATGTTCTTGATACATGAAGGTTACACTGTTGTTACACGTTACTCCTGTTGTATTAGCACTACAAGTGCACTGAACGTATAAATTACTTTTTTTTTTCTATTTAACTTTTTTACTTATTGCCTTTCCTGTGGTCTTGATACTTGTTTACCTAATTACCTTTTATGTGTTACACTGCCCCTTTACTTGTTTTATGTGTTACTGTAAACTACAAATTTACCTCAGTATGTTATGATGCACAAATAAAGAGATACAGAATTGATACATTTTGCCATTTATTATTACAACAGGTGGTATGCAATATGCATAACGATGATAATGCAGGAAATGTTGTTCATGCATAGGTACTGTATATCAATCTAAGGCTTTAAAATCGGTTGATTACATCCAAAATAAAAGTTTTTTTATATAATGTACATGTGTGTATATTTCAGAAATATTGACATGTATGTGTATACAATATATACACACGTATGCCAGTGTATTTATATATACACTTAACTGACATGACCTGCCCAACCTTGGGAAATGAAAGAGCCTCGTGGTGTAATGCCACTGAGATACTTTAGGGTGTGCTGGTGTTTGTGGTGGGGAAATGTTTGTGCTCTAGCTTCGAGATTTGATGCTCTTTCAATATGAATTTCAAAGCAGTCCACAATAACTGCTACTCGACTGCCAAAAGCCTCTACAAACTGATGTGACATGGTGGCCTTCAAGCAATGTCTCTCTGGCAAGTGCACCAAGGGTTTGAGATGTCTAAACCTTGTGCCTATGGTATCTCTGAATGTGGTGGACACAGTCTTTCGATCCACAGAGAAGAGCTAAGCAATATGCTGAACTGGGAGGTTCAGCCTGAGGAGCATCAGTGTTGAAAGGAGCATTTGAAAAGGTGAGAGTTTTCTGCCAGTCTGTGGCAGAAAGGGAAGAAGCTGTGTCAGCAAACCCATCAGAAGCGCAAGGCATGGAAGCCCAGTGTAGTAATTCACCTATGCATCATTATCTTTAAAAGAATCATCATCCATTCTCTTTTGGGGCGAGCTCTTCCTTCAGTCTCCTGTTCTCCTCCAACAAGTGGTTAATATCAGCATGCCTGCAGCTACAAAGATGGCATTCCTGGAGGGGGGTTATGCATTTATGTGAACAACAATTGGTGCACTACACCACTACACAACACCATGAATGTAAATAGTCAATGCTCCCCAGATTTGGAGCTTTTGACAATTAAATGCAGGTCCATTTATCTTCCTCATGAATTTACTGCTGTTTTGATATCTGCTGTGTATATAACACCGGATGCTAATGCTAGCTCAGCTCTTGGACTTTTACATGATAATATTAGCAGTCAGCAGAGTATATATCCTGAAGCTTTTCACATTGTTGCAGGGGACTTTGATCATGCAGATTTAAAGCTAGTACTCCCTAAACTCCATCAGAGGAGTTACTAGAGGAGAATATATACTGAATAAGGCCTATTCAAACATTAAGCGGGGCTTCAGGGCTAAGCAATTACCACATCTGGGCCAGTCAGATGACATGTCCCTGCTTTTGAGTCAACAAAATGGGATGTTGTTAAACATCAAAATTTGGAGCAGTATAAACAGCTGTCCTGGCCTACATTAGGGACTGCATGGACACTGTTATAGTGAAAAACTGCAACTGGGTTTATCCTAATACGAAGCCTGGATGACCAGAGAAGTGCAGTGCCTGCTCGGGGAGAGGAATGGTGTGTTCAGGGCTGGTGACAAAAAGCTATATAGTGCGGCCAGAGCCAAACTGAAGAGAGGAATCAGAGTGGCTAAGGCTGCACACAGGAGGAAGATTGAGGATTGCTTTCAGAACAGCAACTATAGGGAGGTGTGGAAAGGGGTACAGTATACTACCAACTACAAACCCAGCAACCTCTTGGCTGATGGCGGTGACACGTCGCTGGCAGAGAAGCTGAACCACTTCTTCGCCCGCTTTGAGGTGGTGTCACCGGAGGAAACAACACAACATCTATTATTACACAGCAGCCATATCCTAACAGTGCAAGAGCACGAGGTGAGGCACACATTGAGGAAAATTAACCTGATGAAAGCTGCGGGACCCGATGGCATCCCCGGACAAGTGTTGAGGGAATGCGCGGATCAGCTGGCTGGGGTCTTTACCATGATCTTTAAACAGTCCCTGTCCCAGGCCGTTGTACCACTCTGTCTGAAGTCTGCTACAATAGTCCCACTTCAAAAGAAGACTGTCATCAGTAACTTGAACAATTATCACCCGATAGCACTGACACCTGTTATAATGAAGTGCTTTGAGAGACTGGTTCAGACTCACATCATCTCTCATCTTCCACCCGGGTTTGACCCATACCAGTTTGCCTTTAAAGTCAATAGGTCCACAGAGGATGCCATAGCAATAGCCCTCTACTCTGCTCTGTCCCATTTGGAGCTGCAGGGGAACTATGCTCGGCTGTTATTTGTAGATTTTAGCTCAGTATTTAACACCATCCTTCCAAACATGCTAGTGTCTAAACTGTCAGATCTGGGGATATCTCACTCCGTTTGTCTTTGGATCAAGGACTTTCTTACTGATCGCTCACAGAGGGTAAGAGCAGGCTCTCGCATCTCCTCACCTCTCAGACTCAACACCGGCTCTCCTCAGGGCTTTGTGCTGAGCCCCCTACTATACATCCTCTACACACATGATTGCTCCCCTGTCCATACCAGTAACACTATAATTAAGTTTGTTGATGATACCACTGTGGTGGGGCTCATTTCTGGGGAGGATGAGTCTGCCTACCGGAATGAAGTGGAGCAGTTGTCTGTGCGGTGTACTAAAAACAACCTGATCTTGAATACCACCAAGTCCAAGGAGGTGATAATAGACTTCAAAAGGAAGAAATCAGAAATACAGTCTCTTTTCATCAGCGGTGACTGTGTTGAGAGGGTTCTCTGACTTCAGGTTTCTGGGCATTCACATAGAGGACAATCTGACATGGAGTGTCAACACCACTACTGTCTACACTTACTACATTTCCTGAGAATACTCAGGAATTACCAGCTCACACAAAACCTGTTGGTGTCCTTTTATCATTTCTCTGTTGAGAGCATTCTGACATACTGCATTTGTGTGTGATTTTCTAGATGCATATGGTATAGGGTTCTAAAATGCCGAACAAACAGATTATGGAATACCTTTTATGCCAAAGCTATTTGTGCAAGTAACCAAACAACACCAATGTTGTGCCACAGATCCAGTCATCTGTGTACAATTTATTAGATTATTGATTTGTATGCACCCCGAGGATTGCACTTAATTTCGTTGTACTTTTACAATGACTAAGCGTACTGCAAGCTAGCCAAAGCTCAGCACATTCCAGAGGCAAAGGAAGGGCCTAATTCACCTGATGCTTCTGGGGAAAAAACAGACGGCACTAAGTCTTGCGTGCACACGCCTATGTACATTGTAGAAAATACGCAAATTATTCAACGTGCACACTTACGACCATGTGGATTTCAGAAAGTGCACACTTACCCCCCATGTGGATTTCAGAAAGTACACAAAGCTTAGCATGTAAACTTAAAGCTACCCAAGCATCACAGAGGGTTTGCACTGAACGGGAGAGGCAAGCTCAAATACAACCCTCTAAGGCCAGGGGCCTGATGATCAAGAAGGCTCCCGCAGAAGCCTATTATGACCTGGCTACATGATCCAGGAACCATGAAGCCTGAACCAGGACTTTCATAATGGTTGGTGAAGTATCGATGAGTGAAGTAACACTGCAAGTTGAGCACCAAGTTTCTGAATCCAGCCAAGGTGGTGCTCACAGAGGACCTACCTTAGAAAGGACAGAAACCCACAGGTTCTTGAAAAATACTGTAAGGATATCTCACAGAAGGATTATACACATAACCATTCTGCACATTAATACATTCACATGCATATATATATATATATAGAGAGAGAGAGAGAGAGAGAGAATGGATTATACTCACCCACCATGGTTCCCGTTCTGGAGCCCTGCTCAACCAAAAATCATAGGTCCAGCATAAGAAAATAAGAAACTAATGCATGAAGTTCCTACCTTACCTTGGTCAGGTGGAGAGATGGTGGTTAAAGTGGGAAATAGGAAGGGGAAGATAAGGCAGATGTTAAACCCCTCAAAGGAAATAAGTAGGTAGTCAAGTATCACTCTAATCTGGACGAAAGCACTGACGCCTCATCTGGATCACATCTCTTATCTTACATACCTCCCTTTGACCCGCGATTCCTCCTACCCGCGGGTGGGGGAGGGGCTCGAGCCATAACACTATCCTTTTGTGCCCATTTCTGATCCTCAGATCGAGAAGGCCCAGGACTCCTGGGTTGTTGGAGCTCATACCTGGACCTTCGTGGAACGAAGGATTTGAAGATCACTGAGCACACCTTCGCCTTCATGAGCTTTTCAACCACTGTCCTGCCAGAGGTATCAAAGTTTAAAAGGTGAGATGTATCCTAAAAGATTTAAATCTTAATCTTCTCATAACCATTCTCAAACATCCCCACAATGTTGGCATAACTAGCAAGGAGTTTGTGGGTGTGGATGAGAATGTTTTTTATGTTTTATGTTTTTTTTTATTCAAGCTGAAGTGCAGCATAATGTGGTTATGTAAAAAGGAAATTAAATAAACCATCTGTCCAACGTCTGCAGACAGACCCACACTATACATTTCCTATATAAACAAAAGGAAATTACTGACAGGGAGAAATTTTCCATCAAATCCTTTCCATGTTCTTACCGCGATGCAATGTGCAGCATGCATTCAGCTCCAACAGGAGCTAAACACATTCTCCCCACTCGCTAGATTTCAACAGAAATCAAGCGCGAGAAAACTGCTGCGGCAAATGCATTGCTGTTCCCGCAAAAGGCAAAAGCACTCATGCAAATGTTGTCTACAAACTCAGATAAATGGTGAAATACTCACATCCCCTCAGTAGTCCTGTGAATGTATCACAATGAGTGCAGAAGAGCGCATCCAACTCCCTCGAGAGCTGCACATGCTTGTACTTGCTCTTCACTACACACACCCACAGTACGGGAGCCGGGTAAACTGCTGGTGTCAGAGTAAAGCCTCTAGCGAGAAACATGTACTCCTAAAAGCTGTACACTTCAAACAAAACAGTCAATGAAGATGAAGAAGAGAATGACGTGTTCTCCCGGTGCCTATACCGGCACCGGTAGTGATCTCATGGGCTGTTGCCGGCCAATATGTTGTTGGTGTTCTATCAATGTATGCTTCAGACATGGGTCACAATGAAGCATTCCCCATAGTGATCCATAGAGGATGCAGTTCGAAGTTCCATTGAAATGGAGCAGCATATTTTAAACAATCTGTGAGAAAAGATTGACAAATAATTATGTAATTCTGACAAAATCTGTTTCATGTATTATTAGTTTCTATTTAAGAGATTCAAATTCTGTATAGAAACCGGGGAGTTTGGAATTATTGTGTTTTTTTATACATAACTCCATGTTTAATGATCCAGTGCAAATGCTGCTTCCATTAAAGAAGCAAAATATCATGGATTGAAACCATTTGAAAGCATCTCAACACACCTAACCTAAGCAAACATGGCACACAATGAAGAGCCAGAGCAAGTCGCTTCACGTCCAGCTGAGAGTTTTTTATTCTCCTTCATGAGTTTATGTCAATATATATATATACTGTATATATATTATATATATTAGTTATAAGATATTTATATATTTGTATAGGTTTATATTATATTATATATATATAGTTGTAATTTATTAGTCGAGGGAATTCCTTATATTATCTAATGCACATTACTTATTCTCATTAGCAGATATAAAACCATTTGGTCTTACATCGGAGACCAGGATATATGACAAAAAGTCTTGGATTCCTCCCTGACACCCATACCTGCTCAGCTAGGTTAAGCCTCCTGAAGCTTAGTAGGACTATTCAGTTCCAGAAGAAAATGTTACTCATAAATAAATTTCTCAGAGACTTCTTTTCAATAAAGGTTTAACACATCACCATTTGTAATGGCTTCACTTTATTAAAAAACAATAACTCATAAGGAATAAAAAAAATATGAAAGTAACAGCGAGTAGGTCCTCATCATGGAGAACGGCCACAAACTTTTATAGCTCTTGCATATAATTAAACCCCCCTGTATCACCCTGTAACGCATATGCAGGTCATCGATTCATCGGTTAAATTCAGGCATATAACATGAAACCTTTTTAAACGAAATGCCTGGCCTGGCGCCAGCCTGGCTGGACTTAAATTATTTACGATACCCGTGCGAGCCTCAAAGGAGACATGAAAACCCCCAACCACATTCCAACATATACACAAAAAGAAACCTTTCTTAGAAGTTCCTTACCTTCATCATTTTATTAATAACATGTATTTTGAATATGTTTTGTGTGTACCATGGTTAATCCTTGTTATGCGAGGATTATAATTTTTACTAGCTTATACTTTGGAAATGTGTATCCTAATTTTAATGTTCTCAAATAAGAATCATGAGTCTGTAACCCTACCCCTGACAAGCTCATAAAACTTTATGACCCCACTGGGCAACAGGACAGGAAAGAGTCCATTCACTGGTACCTTTTTCTCAATGTATCCTAAGCTATTACTTATTCAATGTGGTCTCAATGTATGAAGTATTGCTTTTGGTGCATTAAAGATTCCCCATATAAATTGGAGAATCTGCAGTTTTATCATGTGTTAATCAAATCTTTAAATGTGTGTAATTCTGCATTTTAATGTAACTTTGTGTTTCTATCAGTTATATATGTACTGTTTGGTGTTTTTGGAATTGTCATGTTGTGACCCAACTATTCCCCTGTGTAAAATGTGTGTAAAATATATTAATCTTAAATTAAGAACTTGCTAGAATATCACTGCTGAAATCTAACAAGCCCCAAAGTTAGTAGGGTGGGTGTTTCCACAGAGACAAAGGAACTTTTCCCCACTTCAGATCGCGGACGCTCATTGGTTGTTCACGCGAACAGAGGCGTGAACCATCACAAGCCAGAAGAGCCGACCGAACAAGGTCCGCTTCTTCTTCCTCTCTTCCTTCACACACGCTGCTAACTGGCTGCGACCAGCGTCACTCCCGCTCGTGCCCATGCGCGGCCTTGGCCCGCACTCATATCGCCGTCCCCCTCAGCACAGGGACTGAGAGGAGCCAGTCTCATGGCTCCCCCGGAAGCTTTCGTTTTCGTTCTTTTCTTTTCTTTTCTTTTCTTTTCTTTTCTTTTCTTTACTAAGTTTATTCAACTATTCGCCTCTTCACACAAGGAAGACGAATTCTGGAACATTGTTTGTTGAACCTTTCAAATACCGTGCGATTCCGCCGCAGCCCCGGGCCGGAAGACAAAGGACCACGCTGCTCCAGCGCAGCTCACACGCGCGTCACACGGTCTCCGGCACACGCACACTGTTTTCAAAAGGACCAGCGCACAAAGCATCACAAAAAGACCACACTCATGCATGCTGGGCCATGCAAGTATCTTTCTCTATGGAGATTTAAATGCTGCTTTAAAGTTGGTCTATGATTTGAATGGTTAGCTTCCAAAAGTTTACTGTCTATGATTTTCTTACCTGAGCTCATTCTGTGACCACGCTGTCTCTCTCTCTCACCCCCCCCCCCCCCTCATTCATTCTATCTCTCTTTCTCTCTCTCTCTTTCTCTCTCTCTTTCTCTCCCTTATTTGGATTCCGTTATGTCTTGTACAAAGTTTACTGTCTGTATTGTCGTACGCATATTTACTCGGTGTGATTTGTAGTCTGATGTATTATTAGTCAATTATTAAAAACCCATATATTCATGATTGCCTTGGCCTCCACCCCACTCACATTACAAGTCACTGAGATGTCTGATCTTTAGCTACAAGCTTTAAATTTAGAAACTAAATTCATCATAATGATAGGATAATGTTTTCATGGCCAGAGAATATTTTTCCTTGAATTATAAGAAGTGATAACTTTATTGAAAATTGATAGGTCAATCTTATGGCCGTTTGCTGGACAAACCACTGTTTGATTTGCAGTAATTTACAGCAAGAGATATCACAATAATTGATATGAAGAATGGAATATTGACATATTAATGTAGACTGTAGCAGCAGTTTTGCCTTTAACTGCAGGGGTGGAGGAGAAAGAGGCTGTAGCAACAGCTTTACCTTTAACTCCAGCAGTGGAGGAGGTGGAGACTGTAGCAGCAGCGCCTTTAACTGCAGGGGTGGAGGCTGTAGCAGCAGCTTTTTGTTTAACTCCAAGGGCGGAAGAGGTGGAGGCTGTAGCAGCAGCAGTGCCTTTAACTGCAGGGGTGGAGGCTGTAGCAGCAGCTTTTCGTTTAACTCCAAGGGTGGAAGAGGTGGGGGCTTTAGCACAAACAGAAGAGGTGGAACCTTTCTTTACTTTTCTAACCCTAACTGCTGAGAGGACCTTCACAGCTTCCCTCAGTTTCCTTTCCTTTTGCTTGTCAAGGTTCACCTTCTTTTTCTTCAGATGATTTTGGTATGTCTCATAAGAAGACAGGCAAAATCTCCTTAATGCAGGGGTAATTTGCATTTTAGATGCAGTTTTGCCCATTACCTTCATGTGGGACTTGAGAATGGCTAAGCCTTCATAAGTCTCAATGTTCAGCCTAACCCTGTCTTTCTCAATTATATCATCCATCATGTTAAATGATCCTTCGACAAGAGGGCCAGTGAACAATGACAGAAGAGCCTTTACCAACTTCCCTAAGATGGGGAACCTCATTCCTCCTTCTGGCATCTTCATGGCGAAAATCTTACTCCACCAGTCAACATCGATTCGTGCATTGTTCTCCTCAAAGCATTTGGCCTGTGTCCCTAGATCTGTATTAATCTGGTAGGCTCGAACCTCTTCATCCAGTTGACCCAACTCCTCTGACTTCACAGCATTTGGCAAGGCCTTGGCCAAGGTGTTGAATGCACCTTGGACTGATTCATGGAGAATCAATGATGGTGTCAGCGCAGATAAAGAGGTGATGATGTTGTTGTTGAGGGGCAGGTTTTTCAGGAGGAATGTTGCTGCCTTTATGTAGCCTTCTCTGAGAGAGCTGTAGACCTTCTGCACCCAGGGCTTCTTTTCTACTCTAGCCTTGTTTAAGGCAAAGAAGCTGAATCTCCCCACAGACAACCTTTTGTCAGTGTACTGCAGGTCTCTCTGGTGAACATTAAGCTTCAACAAGCCCTTTGCACTCAAAGGAATAGTTTCAGGCTTCATAAATTTGGAGAGAAGTTCCCTAACCAGTAGCAGCATTTCAGCATGCAGCACATGAATCATGGGCTTTTCATGTTGCAACTTCTTCAGGAACACCTGAAAAGTTGGAAGTACACCTGAAAATCACAATAGAACCAGATTAGAAATGGGTCTGAATATTTTATTCATTGATTAATAATCACATTCATAGTAATGTAACATACTCTTCTTGGAATATTAGAACCCTTTAATATTATTTTTTAGATTTGTTGTTGTTTATTTTCATCTGTATTATTTAATTGTCTCGTTTTATTTACATCAGTCCTGAAATGTTTTAATTCTGGTTTAATAAGTCTATAACTTACAAAGTGCTGTATAAATAGTTTATTAGTAGTAGTATTAGTGTTAGTAGTATTAACCAAAGTGATCTGATTAACAGTGATCTAAAAACTGTATTTATGGTTAACTCAGATTTCATTCCAGGATTCCAAGAAAAATAAGCATATAATAAATATAACAATAAAGGGATTTCAATAAATAAGAAATCTCTGTACTTTTCTTAACACTTAAAGTGAATAAAAAGTGAACATACCTCGATACAAATCAATAATGGTTGTGAGCTTCTTGACATCACTTCCGATCCTTGCAGATTTTGCCATTTGCTGTTGCAGACAAATTATCCTGGCCTTCTCATCAGATGTAACTGCATGCTTATCAAGAAGCTGGTTCAGGAGCCATCTGCATCACAAAATAACATATACACATAAGGATTAAGGAGAAGAAAAAATCAACAATGCTATTTCTAATTGCCAATACTTCAACAGTCATGACATACTTTTTGTGTTTACAGGTCAAGGCACTTCCTTTTCTTTATATAAAGGTTATTTAATAATTTGATTGCATCTGGAATGAAGCCGAGCTTCATTGTTCTAACATTTAACCCTTTGAGTCACTATATCTATAACTTTATATAACCTGATTGATCACTGAGCCATCTCCACCCCTTGGTTTAGATTTGTTATGTAAAAAAAATCCACTAGATGTCTGCATCTTTAAATAATATTAATAACAAACAAAAAAAATGCGTGTGTGTTTCATTAAAAATCCAAAAAAAGGCCTACTAGTACAGAAATTAGATGATACAAAAATAGAAGTACCTGTGTTTGTGTTGATCATGAGAAGACAGGACGCTGTAGAAGTGCACAGTCAATGGATCCATAAGCTCCCGTATTCTGTTGCACACATCCAACATTTGCAGGAACCTGCTGCTGATGGGACGTATTAGGCTCTTATTCTCCAAATGAAGTAAGGACTGAAACTCAGAAAAAACTTCTTTCTGTTTGGGTGATTTTTCAATGTCATAGTATACATCAGAGCAAAATTGTTCCACAAATCCCTGGAAAGGATTTAAAAGGGCCTTGGCTGCATTCGAGACCATATGGACAGTGTCTCCGCTGACATCCAGCAGTGATGGATTTTCTCTTCTGACTAGTGTCTCTACTCCAGACTTTTTCCCTCTCATCACACTGCAGTTATCCAACAGTATACCAACAACCTGATTCCAGTTCAGGCTATATGACTGGAGAATATCTTTCAATGTGTTTGTGATTGTTAAGGCATCTGCAATATTCTGTTTCCTCGAGGCTACATGCTGGGTTGCCACTTTTCCCACATCTTCATCATAGTACCGAACAAGAACATTCAGAATCCTGTCCATGTTTCCATCTGTTGCCTCATCTACATTTAAAGAAAACATCTTCGTTTTCAGCTTAGATGACAATTCGGATTTCCAATAAGCAGAAATGCCATGTGTGCACAAGTAGGAGGCATGTGCATTAGACATAGACAATCTTGAAAGTGCACTCTTGTCTTTGACAACTGATTGCATTAAATTAACTAGCGGTTGTGAGACTGTGAACGACAGGTCATGCTCCGCTATGAAAGAACATATGCGCACTTTTACATCGCACACACGGTCGGCCATAGATGCATGAATCTCCGTTGTGGTACTTGTCGCACCAGGCAGGGAGCATGTGTACTGTAGAGCACGAACGGCAGCATTGTGACTAGCTTCTGATTGATGGCGAGCTAGCACTTTTTTGCCATTATTGCCATATTGAAATTTCCTGTGGCATACTGTGCAAAGACACGTACCTGGTTGTTTGATTTTTTTAGCCCACGAACTAAAAGGCTTGCCATTCTTCCCAATTTCGCTAAGCCAAGCCCATCTCCATTTATTTTTTACACTTTTATCAATCTCCGAAACATCGGAGCCTTCCTGCATTATAAGTGTGTCCATGCTATCTTAAATGTAATTATACCTCAGCCGTAGCCTGACATGTACTTCTTCATCACTAAACCAAAACCCGGAGTGGATCCATACCGGAGTGATAACAAAACGCTTATAGTGAAGAGAGGAACGTGCATTCGCTCCACTCCAGGCTTTGATCACATCCTCCTCAGCAGGCTGAATACACTTTGTCTTTCCTTAATTTAAGACCTATTTAAACTAAAATTAAGACATTTATTACATTATTTGAGAAATGTAAGCCTATATATACAGCATTAAAATTATGAAAAGTGAATTTAAAACATTAAGGACAGGCGGAACAGTGTAATTGACGGAAATCCGTCGATGACTCGCTACAATTAACGGAAATCCGTCGTAACGACGGAGAACTTTAATCCCTGCATTCTCTAGTAACCTCTGGAGCACTCGTCTGACGTGTTGAACATGTTCCTGGAGAGATGAAGAAAAAGTCAGTATGTCATCCAGGTAAACATATATAAACTGATCTACCATATCTCTCAACACGTCATTCACGAGTGCTTGAAAAACCCCGGGCGAATTGGAGAGCCCGAACGGCATCACCAAATATTCAAAGTGCCCTCTAGGAGTGTTAAAGGCAGTTTTCCATTCATCCCCCTTCCTGATGCGGAACAAATGATAAGCATTACGTAAATCCAATTTTGTGAATACAGATGCTCCCTGCAACCTCTCGAAAGCTGAAGACATGAGTGGTAAAGGATAAGTATTCTTAATAGTAATGTTGTTCAGCTCTCCGTAATCAATGCAAGGTCGCAGAGAACCATCCTTCTTACCCACAAAAAAGAACCCCGCCCCCGCTGGAGAAGAGGAAGGACGGATGAACCCAGAGGCTAAGGAATCAGAAATGTATTTCTCCATGGCCTCCCTCTCAGGAATAGAAAGAGAGTATAACTTGCCTTTAGGCGGAGATTTACCTGACACTAAGTCTATGGCACAGTCATAGGGACGATGCGAAGCAGCCCGGGACTTACTGAACACTTCCTTCAGGTCCAGATACTCAACGGGCACGTTTGGCAAAACCATGGTCTCCTTCTGAAAAACAAAAACAGGAACAACAGGACAAGCAGAAACCAGACAAGACTCATGACAACTTTCACTCCACAATGTGACAGTGTTAGAACCCCATTCCACTCGTGGATTATGTTTGAACAACCAGGGGTGACCTAAAACAATGGGAGCAACAGGGGAGTCCATGAGGAAAAAGGATATGGTTTCTTGATGGTTGCCAGATGTGATGAGTGTGATGGGTTCTGTATGGTGGGTGACGTGAGGCAGTTCCTGACCATTGAGTGCGGTGACATGGATGGGGAGAGACACAGGAAGGACAGGAATGTTCAGGTGATGTGCAAGTGAAGAATCGATGAAATTACCTTCTGCTCCGGAGTCCAGAAGGGCTTGACATTCATGTTGATTCTTCCACCGCAGTCTCACCGGAAGGAGGGTCGATGATGTAGGTGAGGACTTCTCAGCGGAGATCCCACCCGTGTAGCAACAATGAGTTTTACAGAATAATTAACTCAAATGATATATAGGGAATTTGAATAATTAATCAGGAATATGATTAATTTAGATCTCAGATGACAGTTACATTAAATTTGATTGATTATGAAAAATAGCTCAATTTGCCTATATCAATAAATAATTACAAGGCATTGTAATTTACTCATTAATATGTCAATATTCCATTCTTCATATCAATTGTTGTGATAGCTCTTACTGTAAATTACTGCAAATCAAACAGCGGTTTGTCCAGCAGACCACTGTTGACCTATCAATTTTCAATAAAGTTATCACGCCTTATAATTCAAGGAAAAATATTCTCTGGCCATGAAAACATTATCCTATCCTTATGATAAATTTAGTTTCTAAATTTAAAGCTTGTAGCTAAAGATCAGACATCTCAGTGACACATAATGTGAGTGGGGTGGAGTCCAAGCCAATCGTCAGTATATGGGAGTTTTGGCCGGAGGCCATGTGATGCGCGTGCACGCTGCGCTTGATCTTGGCGTGAACGTGGAGCACGTGGTCCTTTGTTCTGTCCTCGCGCGGTATTTGAAAGGTTCAACAAACAATGTTCCAGAATTCGTCTTCCTTGCGTGGAGAGGCGAATAGTTGAATAAACTTAGTAAAGAAAAGAAAAGAAAAGAGCAAAAACGAAAGCTTCCAAAGGAGCCATTAAAATGGCTTTTTCTCTCAGCCCCTGTGCTGAGGGGGTTTGCGCTATGAGCGCGGCAACGTTGGAGAGCAGCGTGTCCGAGAACGGAGAATGAGAAGAAGAGAGAGGGCGGACCTTGTTCGGTCGTTCTTATGGCTTGAAATGGTTCACGCCCCTTTTCCGCATAAACTGCCAATGAAAGTCCGCGATCTGAAGCGGAGGGAAAAGTTCCTTTGTCTCTGTGAAGACAACCCCCTGGAGATCTAGGGCTTGTCCAAATTCCAGGGATTATTCTAGCAAGTTTGTAATTCAGATTACATACATTTTTCATTACTTTGCTCTAGATAAATGGGTTTGTCAGAACATGACGATTAGAACAAGACTAAACATAATAGGTATATGTGATCAAAACATGAAACATTCAAATGTAGAATTACACATATTTAAAGATTTGCTTAACACATGATAACACTGCAGATGTTGGGAAACATCTAAATGTACCAAAAGGGAATACGTAATACATTTATAAAACATAAAAACTAACAGGTAACGAATTCATTCCATAGAATGCATTGGGGAGAAGATTTGGCTTCTCTCCTCTCCAGTCCTGCAAAGATGGGGGTTGCAGAAACGTGGCTCTAAAAGTAAGGAACTTTAGAAAAGTTTCCTTTTGTGTATGTTGGAATGTGGTTGGGGGTTTTCATTTCTTCTTTGAAGCTCGCATGGGCATCGTAAATAATTTAAGTCCAGCCAGGCTGGCGCCAGGCCAGGCACTTGGTGCAAAAAGAGTTTCATTTGGAAAATCTGAATTAAACACATGAATCGATGATCTGCATATCCGTTACACCCGATAGTAGCCTCAGATTTACTATCGGGCTGACTCTTTTACCGAGCAAGAGTAGTTGTTATGGTCAGAGCCTCCGCAGTATAAACATAGTCCTTGGGACCTCCGCCGTTCCCTCTCCCTCCGGGACAGCCGAGCTCGACCCACCTGCATGGGCTCGTGATCGTTGACAGAACTGACCGTGTTCTCTCGACTCAAGCGCCCCCTACCAGGAGAGAAGGGAGGCCTGGAAGGACTGTGTTGGCGGCCCAGACGATTAAACCTGGCCTCCACCCGCAACGCCAGGTCTATGAGTTCGTTGAGAGTAGGGGGCAGCTCGAGGAGGTAGATTTCCTGCTGAACACAGTCGGATAACCCATGCAGTAATCTATCCCACTGCGCCGCCTCGCTCCACTGGCACGCGGCCGCCAGGGTACGGAACTCGATGGAGTACTCGGTTACGGATGAAGGTCCTTGCCGGAGTTCCGAGAGGCGATGGGCGGCCTCCCTGCCGATCGCGGCCCGGTCGAAGACTCTCTTCATCTCATCCGATAGAAGGTGGAACGAGGCACAACACGGGTGTTGATTCTCCCACACTGCCGTTCCCCATAAGGCAGCCTTGCCAGAGAGAAGTGTGAGCGTGAACGCTACTTTGGATTCCTCCATAGCGAAAGTGCGGGGCTGCAGAGCAAAATGCATTGAGCATTTGTTAAGAAATGTTCTACAAAAGGTTGGCTCCCCCGCATAGTTCTCCGGCGCCGGAAGTGGTCCTGGGGAATCCCCGGGGGAACAGACGGCGCAGGCGGGAGTGGGAGACGTGAGCTGATGGATCTGCTGGGTGAGCTCGGACACCTGTGCCACCAGCGCTTGGACAGCGCGTCCGGTGTTCGAGATACTCTCCTGCTGCTGATCCATTCTTTTGACACTGTGGTGCATGAAGTCGGTGAAGGTATTGGTGCTCGCTGCTTCCATAGATCGTTCTGTGATGGCTGGTGAAAGGACAGTCTGGAAACAATAGCGAGTTAAAGGTTTTAATGAGAAGATATTGCGATGGTACATAAACAGACAATGACGATGAGACAGCGATACTCCGAAGGGATGGTGTAGCGGTGAGAAGTCCAGACGGTGGTGTAGAGAAGGTGAGGAATCCGGATGTTGATGGCGTGAGACAGCAGGAGAGAGTGGCACAGGAACTGCGGGGAATAGAGCCGAAGGTAAGTGTCCGTGGCTGAGTGAACGTGCGAAGAGTGGATGAGGTTCTGGGAAAACACAGACATCCAAACGCAAAACATCACTGAAGCCAGATGAGGGGTAAACACAACGACATAGAACAACGATCTCACAAACACAGGACGTTAGACAAGCCAATATATAGTGGATGAGTAATGAGTGGCAGCTGTTGCTGATACAATTAACGGAGACGCCCACAACTAATCAGTGCAGACACGGAACACACAGAATTCACCACAAAGTGTAAACAACCCGAGATCACGGTTTACCAACCGCGACAGTTTCCTGTTTCGGCATAAACTTTATTACATTTCTCAATCTGAAATTTATATTATGCTGGTATTCCAGGTTTCTTTTTTTGTTTGGCGACGTTTCTTCACTTTTGCTTGCTTTTTGGTTGTTCGGCTTTCTTCCACTTGCAGCCCTTGAATGATGAGATCACCAAAGTCAACATTAATTTTATTTGCTTCACAAGTTCCTTATAGAAACTGGCCTACCCGGGAATTTATCTGAAAATAGCAGCTTTTCATTAATAACATGGAATTCAACAATATATATATATATATATATATATATATATGATCGACCAATAGTGTGAGATTGGGGGCAACTACCTGCTACTGTACCTGTTTGTTCGACCAATGGCAGATGGAGAGATTGTTTGAAACTTGCTTGGAAACAAACATTAATTATGCAATATTACAATGATTTCTGAAGGATCATGTGACACTGAAGACTGGAGTAAAATTCAGCTTTGATCACACAGAAATAAATGACTGTAAAACAGATATTCACATAGAAAATAGCTGTTTGAAATTGTAATAATACTTCAAAAAAAAAATTTCTAATATTTTCATAATTTTCAGTTCAGGATACTGAGCAATTAAAAAAAAAGTAGTGTGGAAATTCAGGAAGTGAATGGATGATGTCGCATTAAAGAAGGACTGAGGATGTTGGACAAAATTTAAGAGTTGATTTATTATTTTTCGAATAGCAAGGTGTAAGGTCCATGCACTCAGTCCAAGGAAGGTATCCGGTGCTGGTTGAAGGTTTCTTGCATGTTCGGTCTTTTCAGGACGCAAAGTTATTCAATTTAAGTTCAATTCTAATCTGACCCCATTTTAGTATTACCTCAAATTTAAGTTGAAAGGCAAATTAGTTGTTTCTCTAATTATTATTATTTTGTTACATTTGATTATTCTAAATTAACTCTTTACTTTATATTTACTCGTTCCTTAGGAATCTATGTCACTTAGGATGCCTCCATCTACATGGGCCCCACGATCACAATATTGCCAGTCTGATCATTAGTCAGAGGTTATGACTAATACTGTTTAATAGGTCTCCCATGCTTACCATTCTTTAAATAGTATTTCTGTTTAAAACCCAAAACAATAGTCAGCATGTATGCTAGAACTCTTTTTCTAGCCCCCCGACAGTTATATAACTACATACAACTCACTCTCATGTCGTTCAAAAACCGTAAGACCTCAGTTCATCTTCGGAATACAGTTTAAGATATTTTAGATTTAGTCCAAGACCTTTCTGTCCCTCCATTGAAAATGTATGTACAGTATACTGTCCATGTCCAGAAAGGTAAGAAAAACATCTTCGAAGTAGTCCATGTGATATCAGAGGGTCAGTTAGAATTTTTTGCAGATTCGAAAATACATTTTGGTCCACAAATAGCAAAAACTATGACTTTATTCACCATTGTCTTCTCTTCCGGGTCTGTTGTAAGACCCTTCAAAACAAAGCAGTTTGTGATATCTGGTTTGCGGACGAATCATTCGATGTAACCGGATTTTCTTGAACCAGTTCACCAAATCGAACTGAATCGTTTGAAACGGTTCGCATCTCCAATAAGCATCAGTCCACAAATGACTGAAGCTGTTAACTTTTTTAACGTGGCTGACACTCCCTCTGAGTTAAAATAAACCAATATCGCAGAGTAATTCAGTGGGAGTGTCAGCCACATTAAAAAAGTTAAAAACTTAAGTTACATCCGGTTACATAGAATGATTTGTTCGCAAACCAGATACCACTAAACTTCAGTGTTTTGAACGGTCTCACAACAGACCCGGAAGAGAAGACAATGCTGATTAAAGTCATAGTTTTTTGCTATTTTTGGACCAAATGTATTTTCGATGCTTCAAAAAATTCTAACTGACCCTCTGATGCGCATGGACTACTTTGAAGATGTTTTTCTTACCTTTCTTGACATGGACAGTATACTATACATACATTTTCAATCGAGGGACAGAAAGCTCTCGGACTAAATCTAAAATATCTTAAACTGTGTTCTAAAGATGAATGGAGTTCTTACAGGTTTGGAACGACATGAGGGTGAGTCATTAATGACATAACTTTCTGGGTGAACTAACCCCTTTAATACAACTACGTACAACTTAATTGAGACAATAACCAGCGGTTATGACCAGTACACAGCCAAATCAAAGATATCAAACCAATACAAGACATAAAATTCTCAAAGGTGAATCTAAGAGTAAGATGTATACCTGACTTTTAGTAACATACATAGTATGAAGTGTGTGAACACACTTCATACCACATGCTCATTCAGGCTACAGAAGGCCCTGATCCTCTTGCAACACTTCCTTAAGTACCTTAGACCAAGACAAACATCCCCCGAAATGGAGACAGGAACTAACAATTAGAATTTGCATTAATCTGGGTGGTTGATAACTCAATGGGAACAGAAGGTAATTGACATGGAAGACCCTAGGAAAGGCTACTC
Organism: Carassius auratus; assembly: GCF_003368295.1. NCBI lineage: Eukaryota > Metazoa > Chordata > Actinopteri > Cypriniformes > Cyprinidae > Carassius > Carassius auratus. The sequence continues at coordinate 23,916,353 of NC_039250.1, forward strand.
TTATTAGAGAAAGCAAAATATCTCTTAGGATCTGTACTATCTTTTAGTCTACTTTTGTAAGATTGAGACCATCGTACCAGTTGCACTGAGACATTTCAAATGATACCAGACATGACTGTTAGTTCACTTGCATTGACATTTTCATGTAATTATTTTGAGCAGATAGAGTAGAAGGAAGCATCGGTGAAGGGATTTTAAATGAAACAAATGGACAGAAGGGAAGGAGGTCTCCTGCACCTCCACTTTGTGGGGTGTCTCGAAGATGCCCATGTATATTTGTAATGTCTGATTCTCGAGAGTTCAAAGTATCTGATATTCTTTCATCCTTACAAAAGAAAGTTCATAAAAGAAGACTGTTTGAATGATGTTCACAGATTAATCATTCACAAACAGACAGGAACATGAATCACAGACACACAATGACACTCGGCCTTATTTGTTCAGTGGGCGTCTGGCATCAGTTTCCCACCCTTATTTACAAACCCAATGTCGCCTGTGGTCAGATGACCATCACGTAGGTGTATTCATTGTTCAGTCACCTGTGTTGGATCTCAGCACTCTTTGGCTGAAACAACAAAGCTCTGCGTGTGAAGGATTTGGAGTCAAGCACAGGCACAGAAACCCTCTCATCATCTCAATATACTTCATCCCATCCATAAAACTACAGGTGCATCTCAGTTAGTTTGAATGTAATGGAAAAGTTCATTTATTTATAAATGTATAATATATATATATATATATATATATATATATATATATATATATATATATATATATATATATAATATATTGTTTCTCACTGTTTGCACATAATACTCTCCTATACGGTTTCTTTATTTGTTTTTGACAGCATAATTAATATTTACCCGTTTATGGATAAATAAAAATATAATCCACTGTGCTGTGCTGCTCATATAAAAAAAAAAAAAAAAAAAAAAAAAAAAGACCCTCCTCGCACCCAAAACGGGTTGTCTGTGGATGAGTAACAAGGTTGTCCTGCTCCACTTCACAGTTGCCGAGTGAAAGGAGAGTTTTATAATGACAGGACATGCATTTATACAAGACTTTATTCAAAAGGAAGAGCCGCTGATTCCGTGCATCATCATAGTGTTGATGTGCTTGACTGGCCAGCAAACTCACCAGACCTGAACCCCATAGAGAATCTGAGAAACAAGAGACCAAAAAATGCAGATGAGCTGAAGGCCACTGTCAAAGAAACCTGGGCTTCCATACCACCTTAGCAGTGCCACAAACTGATCACCTCCATGTAACGCTGAATTGAGGCAAAAATTTAAGTAAAAGGAGCCCCTACCAAGTACTGAGTAAATTAACATACTTTCCAGAAGGCCAACAATTCACAAAAAAAAACTAAAAATAATAATAATAATAATTGGTCTTATGGAGTATTCTAATTTGTTGAGATTATCTAATAATACACAAGTTTCACAGTTTGAGTTGAATTAATTAAATAAATGAACTTTTCCACAACCTTCTAATTTATTGAGATACGAACACTTCAGCAGTGAAGTAGGTCAGCAGCCAAAGTTTTACGAGCAAAAACATTAAAAATAGATTTGTATGGCCCCAGTTTTATTAAGAATACTTACACTACCAAACAATTATTTATATAAAAATAGATAAATAAATAAAATAAACAAGTTTCTTCTACTGCCCAAAGCTGCATTTACTTGATAAAAAATACAACAAAAATGTAAAAAAAAAAAAAATTACAATTTAATTAGTTTATATTTGAATATATTTTTTAAAAATTAATTACAGCATATTATTTGTAATAAATATTATTTATTTTATCTATTTTTTTATGTAGCTGGTTATGGCTTTCAGGCCATTCCAAACTCACGTAGAGTCATTACTTGAAAGATTTTTTTTTTTTTTTTTTTTAGCTTTTCAGAGTAGTTTAACTTTGCCACACTTATCTCTCTATTCAGTGTGTATTTGGTCTGTTTGTACAAGTCGTTGTCCCCACTCGTCCTCTTTGGCCTGGCTCTTGTCTCATGTCTGCCCTATGTTTTGTTTGTTTTTGTTTTGCTTTATTATTCAATAAAGGCATTTGCTTTCTGTCTGAGTCATTGCCTTGTCTTTACCCACAATCTTGACAAACACTTGCAACTGGTGGAATAACTACATAACCATAGAAGTAATTTGATCTTTTATTTTTAGGCAAACCAGCCTATGAAATGCTGGAGTACAATCTTGACTGGGTGCCATCGTTGCATTTCAAGCACACAGAAGTTAAAGCAAAGCACTCTGGGCGGATGGATGAAGCTGCAACAGCAGATGATGCTTAAAAAAAATGGATGACGCAGACTCAAATAACAACACTGCAGAACAGCAGGAATGCCATCCCTCACAAAAAAAAGTTTCTTCAAGTGTGCTATTGACATTTAAGTATACTTGACTTATACTTACAAAAACATTGAAATATATTAGATCTATACTTGTGCTCCTAGAATCCGCGTTTTCATTGTTATATGGTAGAGAGCTCTAGTACACATCTTCTACACAGAATAAAATAAAATAAAAACACAAGTAAAGAAGAAAAAAGAAACAAGAGATACTAACGAGCGTAATCTAACACGATCATCTGACATGAAACAACATTAAAACTGTAACATTATGGAATAAAATGTTGACCGATGAAGAGGTAATACTTACAGTCAAGCTTTGTGGTGTTGATCGACTCCATCTACATTTTTATTATCATTCTGAATCCAATTCATAGTCTTTTTTCAGCTTTTTGTTCAATATTGTATTTCTTTATTTTTTATTACACTTACCCTTATTAAAGAGTTATGAAATAATGCATGAAGCCAGAATAAAATGTTTTTGTTTACCATCAGATACCTGTGCTTTCTTTGTATGTTTTGCATGATCAGATATATAAAAAAAAAAAAAAACATTTTTTTTTCTACATAGGCACATAGTATACATAAAGTATGATATAAAGTTCACTATACTTCAAAGTGTACAAAGCATTTAATCAGTAAACTATCAGTATACTTATAAATTCACTTTTGGTATAATTGCAAACTACAAACATCAAGGTTAACTGGCTGTTCCTTCAGGAGACTGAAAGAAGATCTCGCCCAAAAGAGAATGGATGAGGATTCTTTTAAAGATGATGATGTAAAGGTGAAGTACTACACTGGGCTTCCATGTCTTGCGCTTCTGATGCTGACACAGCTTTTTCCCTTCCTGCCACAGACTGGCAGAAAACTCTCACCTTCTCAAATGCTCCTTTCAACACTGATGCTCCTCAAACTGAATCTCCCAATTCAGCACATTGCTTAGTTATTCTCTGTGGATCGAAAGACTGTGTCCACCACATTCAGAGATACCATAGGCACAAGGTTTAGACATCTCAAACCCCTGGTGCAATTGCCAGAGAGACATTGCTTGCAGGCCACCATGTCACATCAGTTTGTAGAGGCTTTTGGCAGTCGAGTAGCAGTTGGAGTGCTTTGAAATTCGTATTGAAAGAGCATCAAATCTCGAAGCTAGAGCATAGACATTTCCCCACTACAAACACCAGCACACCCTAAAGTATCTCAGTGGCATTACACCATGAGGCTCTTTCATTTCCCAAGGTTGGGCAGGTCATGTCAGTTAAGTGTATATATAAGTACACTGGCATACGTGTGTATACATAATAAAGTGTATATACTGTATACACACACACATACACACACACACACAGACACACACACACAATATTTCTGAAATATACACACACATGTACCTTATATAAAGCACTTTTATTTTGGATGTGATTAATCGATTTAACAGGCTTACATTAAATGTTACCTATGCATGAACAGCATATCCTGCATTATCAGATATATTGCATATCACCTGTTGTAATAATAAAAGTTAATTATCAAATGGAAAAACAACGTTCAGTGTTACTGTTGTGCAAATACAACAGGTAATAGTGATAGTGTAACTGTCAAGTATCAAGAACATAGATAATGCAATAAGTGAAAAAGGTAAATAGAAATACAAATATTAAAACTAACTACAAAAAAACACACTTGTGATCCAATTTGTCAGTGTGTACAGGAGGTACAAAGCCATGTTTCTGAAGGTGCCTGATTGAGTCCCACACACAGCTGAGGTGGAACCACTGGACTGCACAGTTTTCACTGTCACAAGCCACCATGTCATCCAGGTCTTCAGGCCCTTTGCAAATGCATCAGAGTCTTTGCATGTTCTCCTTTGCCTGTGTTCTTGCTTTTTTTTTGTGAGATGGTTGTAACTTTGTTGAAACAGGTGTTTTTGTGGAGGCTTGTTGAGTATCGTAACAAGACAAGCTCAGGTACTGAAACTTTGTCTTTCTCTGTCCACACAACAGTCACAAAACTGTGACCCAGTCACAGTTACTACACAGAACCATAGTTCACTGACAATTAGGTATTATTGCATTCATTACCGCAGATTCAATTGCTAATACACTGTCAGAAATAGGGGTACAGTAGGGGTCCATTTCTGTCCCCCAAGGTACAATCTACACTAATGTACCCCATAAGGCCTATTATTGGACCTCAAGGTACATATATGTACCTTTTTGAGGGTCAAAAAGGTACATATATGTTCCCAAGCATTAAAAGGTACATATATGTACCATTTCTTTGAAAGGTTAAGGTACAATATCAAGAGCCAGCCCTGATTGGCTGCTTGATTTCCATTTGAAAAGAACGTCCAGTTCGCCGTCTTTCTTTTGGCAGAGAAGAAGTCATAGCATGGTTCTTACAGGGCTTTCAGTAAAGTAAGTTTAATTCAAAATCTACAGTGTTAAATAGTAATCATGTTCAGTGTTGTTATATGGGGTAATTTCACTTTTACACTAAAAGTGCGGAATAAAAAAACCCGCCAAATTGTCTGGACTCCGCCTCTCAGTAACGGCTGCCTGGCGATGCGACGACGACATTCTTTCATCGAGCGACTGAGACGGTAAGTTGGATTTTTTTCCCTAGAATGGACAGCGATATTGCATCCATTGGTCTCCTACTTCATTTGATTCCCACATCATCACAAGGCTGCAAGGGACCTGGAAAAATGTCATCCTGTCAAGCTGAAAAACATCTTCAAAAAGGTACATTTGGACATTTCTGTCACTACCTATTGTCTGCCTCAAAGTATTGCCAGATGGGTGGTATATGAAAAACACAATTATAATATAAATAAAATCAGTTGGAGAGCTGACCTTGAGTGTTACTTTTCTCTCTTATCTGCAGGCACTAACAAAAACAGCTTGATTGCTGAGAAGAGACCACACAGCCGTACCTGCTCGCTGATGGGACAGCGAGGAACATCATTCATGGATGCTACAAAACTCAGATCTACACGTCATATTTGTCCATGTTTAGGTAAATTTGATGATGTTGTGTTTTATTACTATTTATTACTATTTTATGTTTCTGTGCAACACTTAATGAATGTAACTAATTAACCTCTACACATCTGGTATATGCTTTAAAGTTGCCAGTTTGCCCATTTGTTCAATAAATGTTGAAATTTATGCATCTGTCTGAAGACACAACTATTTAAAAAGATTCAAACATTCACTGATGCTCCAGAAGGAAACAAGATGCATTAAGAGCTTTGAAGAATTTGAAGATCAAGGTAAATTGTACTTAATTTGTGTACCGGGAAACATACAAGTATCTTCTGTTGCTTACGAAGGGCAGAACTAAATGGAAAAAATTATATTTCAACAAAATAAGACAAATTTGGCCATCTTCATCGTGTTCAAAAGTTTTCACTCCCCAGCTCTTAATGCATCTTGTTTCCTTCTGGAGCATCAGTGAATGTTTGAATCTTTTTTAATAGTTGTGTTTGAGTCCCTCAAATGTCCTCAGTCTGAAAAGATGCATCTCAAAATCATAAAGTCACTGCTGGAAAGGGTTCAAATATGCAAAGATGCTGGAAAACTGAAGAATCTGCAGGACCTTAAAGATTTTTCTGAAGAACAGTTCTCAGTTTAACTGTTCAGAACAAACAAGGGACTCGTGCACAACCATCACAAAACAGAAAGACAGTCGAGGATCATCAGGTAACAGAACACAGTATTAAGAACCAAGGGTTCCCAAACTTTTGAGGGGGTTATTTTAATAATTTCAGCTTTTTTTGTCTTGTGGACTAAATGTTAATATCTTTTATGTACAATATCTTACTCAGGACAGTACTAAATAAAGTATAACATGCATTTAGTATGATCTCTCTTATTTTTTGAAAATTACTCACATTTTCACAGATTCTGCAAGGGGTGCCCAAACTTTCGAGCCCCACTGTATATATATATATATATATATATATATATATATATATATATATATATATATATATATATATATATATATATATGTACTTTTATTCAGTTCGAATTTTTATTTATTACAAATTAATTTGTCATATCAAGGATTGTACCCTGCCGAAGCCAATTTTGTACCCTTTTTGAAGGGTCCATTTTTGTACCGTTAAATAAAGCTACAAAATTGCCACCACAGGTACAAAAATGGTCTCTTAAGGTACAAATCACAAGGGTACAAATTTGTACCCAATGCCAAGGGTACAAAAACTGTACCCTTGAGGGTACAGCCCCAGTGACAAGCCATTGTACCCCTAAGGGTACAATTATGTGCTTTCTTTTCTGAGAGTGTAGCTATTAATAGCTCTATTATTAATAGCTCTATTATTCTTAATATGGGAACTTCCAAAAGATTTGGGATTCACCGTGGCATACGGCAAGGCTGTCCTATCTCTCCCTTTCTATTTTTACTGGTGGCTGAACTTCTTTCTATTCACATTTTAAATAATCATAACATTCGAGGGCTGAAAATATTTGATAGACAAATCAAAATTTCTCAATTGGCAGATGATACTGCATTATTTCTGAGAGATAAAAACCAAGTTAAAATGGCCCTGGAATATACATCTAAACCCTCTGGACTAATGTACAGATTATTCAACAGATCAGTTTATTGAAAACATACAAGTAAAGGACTGTGTTAAATATCTTGGAATTTATATTTACAAAAAGAAGCATACTTGTGAACAATTATAAAATTAATTTTATGTCTAAAAAAATAAAAAATAAAAATAAAAACACCATTATGAATAATTGGTTACAAAGAGATCTTTCAATTTTTGGGAGAGTTTTGCTTTCCAAAGCTGAGGGCCTTTCCAGATTTATTTATCCAGCTCTGTCAGTGATGAAATCACCAATGAAATTAATAAAACTTTCATGGATTTTATTTTGGGGGAAAAAAACATACAATTGCTTGTTAGAATGTTTTTATTAATCTTGTTTCAAGCAATAAAAAAAAAAAAGAAAAAAAAAAAACACAACAAAACAAAACAAAAAAAAAGAACAGTTCCTATTCTTTTGGAGTTTTATGGTGTTTGGCAAACAAACGATGCATTCCCACCACCTACTGGGCACATTTAACAGTTCAAGTGCTTTCTACATTTTAATGCAAGCAATTTAAATATAAATGAAATCAGTTCATTTAGGTACAGCTTTTAAGATTATCATATTTTTTTCTGTCAGTTTAATACAGGTAAAACATTTGCTTCGTTAACATCTTACTCCAGTCATTTTAAATTAAAAGAGATTTTAAGGGTTATGAATCAAGTATAATAAAATATACTTGAGTAAAAAAAAGATTTTGATTTTTCAAAAAACATTTATTATAGAAAAATTTAAAAATATCAAAACATTAAAATATAAATCACATCATATTTATAGAAAATGTAAAAAATAAATTTCATTTTCCACAACCGAACACAATGCCCCTCTATGACACCATATATTTTCAAACACTTCTAGACAGTTAGTAGTTTTGTAAAAATAAAAATCAATTAGCAGTCTAGATTTAATCATAGCTGCAAACGTCATTACAACATTATAATCACATTTTTGTTCAATTTTTTTCGGCTAACATATATTGCCATTTTTGCCTTGCCTACAATAAAATTTATCAATTGGCATTCATATTTTCTTTTTTGGGTATATTTGAAACCAAAAATAAAAACTGGTACAGTAAATCTTTCATCAAAACAAATGAAAATATCCTTTAACAAGTCAAATAAAGGCTTAAGTCTTGAGCAGTACATAAACACATGAAAAACTGTTTCCCTTTGAGAACAAAAAGGGCACTCTTGACTAACATTTGGATTTAAGATAGAAATAAAAGAATTAACAGCAATTATACCATGTATAATTCTCCACTGTAAGTCTCCAATTCTTTTTGTTAATGGTGGCTTATAAAGTGCCCTCCACTCTGGTTTTACATCTTTATCAGCTTCAAAAATGGTGCGCCAAGGTGAATCACATCTTTCATGTAAACCTTTTTTTGTTAAAAACTTTTACACAAGCATTATAAAAAACTTTTCCCCCAACTTCATATAAATCCATATCTGAGACATTCTCAAGAAGAACTCCAGAATATTCCCCTATATTTGGGGACAAAAAACACTTTGGAAAAGCATCTTTATCACTAGGCACAAGTTTCTTAGCAAAACAATTTTCAAGCATGTTCAACTCTTTTACTGTGAATACAGATTGCAAATTCTGAAGAAATTTTCCCACAATTCGAACTGATTTAATACCTAGTGAGGCAGCCACATTTTCCTCATTTTTAAAATAAGAACCAGTCACATTAATTAAACGCTCCAGTGTTACAATCTTTGATTTAATAAAAACCCCATTTAATAGTCCACATGTATCTGAAAGATCCAGACGAGCACCGTAAATCATGGGTTCTTCCAGTAACCAAAAAAGAGAATCTGTACTCTCAGTTCTTTTCACTTTAAAAAGGTCCCATATTTTAAACAGATTTCTATAAAAAAACAGGGAGCTTCGATGTGTTGATTCTTTTTGGATCCATCAAAAATAGATGTTTACTTAAACAGAGTTCATCAACGGATTTAAGTATAGCATAGGCCACTGACTTCCAAGCCAAGTTCTCTGAACTGGTAAGCAAACGTTGTACGAATTGTAGCCGAAAGGCCGCATTCCTGCTTTGTACATGTATAAGTCCTTGACCCCCTTCTTCTTTTTTTAAATACAAGATGTTGTGCGGTATCCAGTGTAACAAAAACAGACTGGATTTTTCCAAGTAAATAAGCCGGTGGGTCAATACAAGCCATCCGGTGCCACAAAGAGGAAGCCACCAAATTATAAATAACCAAAGTACGTCCTCTGTATGATAAATTTGGTACAATCCATTTCCATTTTTCAAGTCGGCACTTAAGTTTCTCAACAGTTCCAATCCAGTTTTTTTGAACTACTGTTTCATTGCCTAGATATACTCCCAAATATCTCAACCCATCTCTTTTCCAACACAATCCATCTGGAAGATTTGGTGGTACTCTACTTTTCCATTCTCCCATTAAAACTGCTTCACTTTTATTCCAATTAATTCTTGCAGAAGAAATTAAATCAAATTTGTTTAAAGTCTTTAGTAATAAATATACATCATTTTGTTTATCTATTATTACCATTACATCATCTGCATATGCAGACAGACACAAAGAAGTCTTACAATTTTGTAAATGAACCTCTTCTAGAACTCTCCTTAAAACACTTAAAAGTGGTTCTATCGCGAGGGTATAATAACCCTGACAGTGAACAACCTTGTCTTACCCCACGACACACTTTAAAAGGAGCACATAAACCACCATTAATCTTCAGAATACTCTCAATATCTCAATATAGGACCTTAACATAAGATAAAAAATCTGAATTAAAACCAAAAGCCTGAAGAGTCTTCCACAAATAATTGTGTTCTACACGATCAAAGGCTTTTTCTTGATCTAAGGAAATCAAGCCTATGTCAAGACCAAATTTTTAGATACGTCAAACAAATCTCTAATTAAATGAATGTTTAAAAAATTTACCTACCATGCACGCAATACGATTGGTCAGGATGAATGACTCCTTCTAAAACTTCCCCCAAACGTGTAGCTAGTACTTTAGATAACAGTTTATAATCACAACACAATAAGGACACGGGTCTCCAATTTTTTATATCACTCAAATTACCTTTCTTAGGCAAAAGGGTCAACACCGCTCTTCTACAACTTATTGGCAATAATCCTTTGTTTAAACTGTCATTAAGAACTACTAACAAATCTTTTCCGATAACAGACCAAAAAGTTTTGTAAAGCTCAACTGGGATTCCATCCATCCCAGGAACTTTACCATTACCCATGCCTTGAAGAGCTTTAAACAATTCTTCCAAGCCAATAGGCTTAGAAAGTGTTACATTCGCTTTTTCCGACATTTTTGGTAATTTTCCAAAAAAAGCCTCCTCTAGATCTTTATCTTCTTTATATTCAGACTTGTAAAGTTTTTCATAAAAACGAACTGCTCTTTCTCTTATTTCCTTAGAGTCTGACAACAAGGATCCAGACTCAGAAAGTAACGAATGGATAAAACGTTTCTGGCCATTCTTTTTTTCCAAACCGAAAAAATATTTAGACGGTACATCTATTTGTTCTACAGTTTTAAAACGCGATCTGACCAGTGCCCCCTGTGCCTTCATCTCTTGTAGGTCAGATAAAGCAGTTTTCTTTAAAAAAAGAGAATCGATATACGCTTGATTTCCACTAAATTGTGTCATATCTTGAAAATTAATTATTTCTGTTTCTAAAACTTTTATAGACTTAATTGTTTCCTTTGTGATATTTTGAGTATACTGTTGACAAAAAGCTTTGATTTGACTCTTGCCAAAATCCCACCAACTCTGCAGAGAAGAAAAAGAAAACTTTTCATTCTTAAAATTTTCCCAAAAAAATGCAAAAGTCTCTTTAAAAATGCATCATTTATCAGAGCAGTGTTAACGTGCCAATATGCACTCCTTGGTGAGACAGAATTGAAAAAGTCACTGCAAATAACTAAACTGTGGCCTGAAAAACCAACTGGGTTTATTATACAACTCTTGGGGGGGGGGGGTGAATCAGATCCAGAGACTGAAATTTAACAAGAGCAGCATCAGCAAAAGCGTCTCTATGTGGTATGTTCTGAAACTGTATATATATTTGCTTAGCGGTTTTGGAAAATGACTAAGTTCCACTTTGTCGTCTTTTTTTTTTTTTTTTTTTAAGCTGTACATGTGGAAAGTGCAGTTTGATGACAACATGTTGTTTGCTTGTGCTTACGCGCTGATAGCTAAGTTAACAACACAGAGATATTTGAAGCAGTTTTACTCACCGCCTGCGGTTCCAACACACGATCGTGACCCTTTTTAGTTGGGACTGCATTATCCTTAAGAAATAAACGATGTGCAAATCCGTCATCAAACTGGGTCTTGTTTGTAAAACAAGCATCTTCGAAATGCAGGGGAACAAACACAAACACTTGCACAACTCCGTTGATGCTCTGTAAAAATAAACTCCATTCACTGGTCCCTTAATGCTGTTTTTTTTTTTTCGGTAAGCTGTGCAGGGTTGTCTTGCCCTGGCAACCAAAAACACACTCCTTTTGTGACATTTCGCGACGCTCTCGCTCTGATCAGTGAATGCCTGTTGTGCTCTGAGTGCTCTGCTATACGATAGCGCGCGCTCTTCCGGCAGACGTGCCCTCAGGCACCCATATAAGGAAATTCCGCTCCATCTAACGTCACACAGAGCCATAATCAAAAAGAACTTTCCGAAACTTGTGACAAACCGGAAGGAGTATTTTATGGCGTTTATTCAGTCTCAAAACTCGCGCACATAAAGTCTAGGCGCCCGTGCACAGGATACGAGGACAAAGAACAGCATCCGCGCGCAAAATGCCATCCTCGCACGGGCGCATTTCTGCACCGCGAGCGCTCAGAAAGTATCCGCGCGCGTTTCTGCTCCGCGAGCGCTCAGAAAGTATCTGCACGCGTTTCTGATCCACGCACACAAATACTGTCTCGCGAGCACGGGGCTGTGACGCACTCTCGCTCGTTCCGAACATGTTTTACAGCACTCGCATGATCATTCCCCACGCTCTCGCGCTTGATCTGCTCTCACCTGCTGCTTTTGCTCGCTCGAAACAAATTTAGTTTTGGCAGTCGAGGGGCGGGGCTTACTGTTTTTATAACCTCAAATGTCATTGGTTACTTCCCCTTTTCCGGAAGTCTGTTGTGATTGGACACCTGTGATTTTCAATCAAGTACGTCAAAGGAACGACAGCTGATATAAACGATCAAGATTCGTCAAGAAAGATGGATAGTCAAAGAGAGGTACGTGATTGCGAAATTAAAATGTTTTTTTTTTTTTTGACACTTTATGATTTGTATTACTTATTTGAAAACAAGGTGGAGATCAGCAGGCCATTAAGATGCGATTTCTGTTCAGTAAAAGACTGTTAACTAACTAGCTTGCAGCTAACCACAACAATCATAAACATATTACCATGCTTCATGTATGTAGTAGTCGTAAAAAAAAAAATATCTAAAATATTTGTAAATTCAGTGCATTGATTCTCTATCATAAAGAAAATAAATGGACTAACGTAGTAACAAGAAGCTTCTTGTTGCGATTACTTGTTTAATAGATAAACAGTGTAATAGTGTAATAATTTCAATACTATTTTAGAATATATACATGTGGTGTTCTTGCTACTTTGTTCTTAAAGTTGGGGCTAATGATGCTTTCTTTATTAATTTAATTTAGGCCGAGTTGCAGAATGCTGCCAGGCACGTTGTGTCCCTTTTACGCAATGCCCTAACTAGTGAGTCAAGCTCACCATCACAGATGGGTAAATTCATTTTTGTGTGGCATTTCTTTGAATTAAACGTTGCAGACCTTTCTTACATTGGAATGTAATGATTCTGATTGGCCATAATAATATTGCTTTTTAATGCGTATAGACACAAAGGGCTTCAGTTTTGTATACAGTTTTGAATGGTTTCAACAGCTGAAGGGCAGGTTCAGAGAGAGCAGGTCACAGCAGGCAGGATGATACAGGGTCAGGCAAACCCTGGTGACAGGGTGCAGACTACAATGAGACTACAGCGGCCCATTAGTGTTGCATCAGGAAATTCAGTGGACCAGGGTATGGCCAGGTTTGGATCTGTCAAATAATCAAATGTTATAGTTCACATTATGAGAATTTAAACTCTTAAAATTCTCGTTCTTTCTGAGTATGTGCTAATAAATACTGGTAGACCAATAATAATAATAACATACATAATATAAAGATGTAACATTAAGACTTTTGACATTGTTAAAATACCTACAGTATCAATCCTCAAGTAGCATAAAGCAAGCCTTGGGTTGTAAGGTACCTTGTCCTGTGTGTTCTGCCTTGTATTCAGAAGACTTCATTGAAGTACATGCTAGTACCTGTGGGGAAAGGTTACTATTTTTGTGTTTATCAAATTATTGCTTTAACATACAATCTTTACCATTAGGTGTTGGTGTGTGCGGTAGAAATTTGCATTCAGCTAAACTGTATTCTTACTTTCAGAATTCAAGATAGACCAAACATAGATTTGGAAATTACAGAACAACACGAAGACAATCAAAACCGGTTAATTTAAGTTTGTTATAGTGCCATTTTTTCCAGGACCAAAAACCAAATAATGCTTCTGTATTTTTTTCTTTTTCTCAAGCCTTACAGAATTAGTCAGCAAACTTAAAGGGGCAATAGACCCTACAACCATTTTCAGTGTCTGTGTCACAAGGGAGGACATGTTCAACCGAGGCTTGGCACAATGGAAGCGGCAGAAGAAGTCTTCTCCAAAGAATCCCCTCAGAGTTACTTTCATTGGAGAGCCTGGGATAGACAGTGGTGCTCTTATGAAAGAATTCCTGACCGGTATGTTTTGTCTTTGTTATATGCAGCAGTGCCATTGCATACATTTATGCACTTTTATAAAATAGTCACAATTTTCTTAACTAACTTCAGTTCCTTTGTCTATTAATACTGATAGTGTAATTTTTTTCACAGAAATGATGGCCGGGATTGAGGCAAAATTCTTCGAGGGAGGGAATTTTGGGAAAAATCTGAAGTATTCGATTACAGAATTTCAGAATGACAATTTCAGGAATCTCTATACTGGAGTTTTTCATATAATGCCATTTTGCCCATTTATGAACGGCTCATGATGTACTTTAGGACAGTTGGTGAAATAATGGCTGTGAGGCGTGAGCATTACACAGGATGGCCCTCCACCTAACTTTTTCATGGAGTGGATGTACAATTTCATCTCTTCCGGGGAGATCAATAAACATCAGCTGTCAAAGGCTGATGTAACAGATGCAGACCTGCTAGATCTTATTGCTACGGTTTTCTAATTAAACTCTATCACCAAAATATACACATATTTATTTATAATTTAGGTTGTAGTCAAACCAAATTACAGATGAAAGTATTGGTTGTATTTCATTAGATTGAGACCGCAGACGCTACAGCCTTACTTGACCTTTCTGAAGGAATTGTAGCATGTGGATACACTGGACCTCTAACGTGTGAGAGAAAGGAGGACATTCTCAGGTATAATGTGAATCTGTGATGTTTTAATCTGGCTCCTTTTCTTCCGAATCCACCCATTAGGGTTAGAACTCTGTAATATAGACCTAAACTGTTAACTGTTGGTAACAGTTTCTAAAATCTTTTTTTTTTTTTTTTATGCTTTTCCGATCTTATGGAGATTCAGTTCAAGTATAAACCCAGTTTTTACTTTGATTTAACTGGTGTGTACGTTTGTGTGCTTGTAATATTTTAAAGAAAATCCCAAAATCTAAATACTGCAAATCCCAAATCCAACCACTTTGTGCACAAGTGGAGTTTTGCTGGCATCTAATGGGTAAAATCCCTTACTGCGCCCAAATTTTTTTCTACCTCACATTTGGAACATGACTTTAGATTTTTCGCTTGAATTTTGTAGCAGTTTTAGACTTAAATATGTTTCATAAAATATATTTAATATAAAATTCTTCATAAATCATAATCTTAAACTTAATTTTACTTTGTATGGGTTTCTAGCTATAACTGTTTCTTCAACATTTATCTGCCATGGGTCTTTAAAATGTGTCCAACATTAAGTCTGTGCTTCAAATATTTGACAGTTTTTTTTGACACTGGCATTTTTGTCCATTGTGGACTTGTAACTTTTTTTTTTTTTTTTTTTTTTTCTGGATACTAAAGGGTTATTAATGTTCCATACTCTGTCTCTTTTGTGTGAACCAACCACTTTTATTAACCTTTATGAACAAGTTTTTGTACACTTACTTTTTTCCTGGATATACTTTTATATACAGTGCTGTTGTCCTGCATTCTTGTGTGCGAATCCTACCAATGCTGCAGCAGATGTGCAAAGGATTAGAGCTCTATGGCCTCCATAAAATGGTGAAACAAAATCAGCCTTTATTTCAGCCTTTATTTGTTCCTGGCCATTTCACAAAAGTAAGTGTTGTTACTTGCATTTTTTTTTTATAGTTGCTTTTGAGTTTTGTCTAATAAAAGGTTGTTCTTTGCAGCCTGATGCAGATTTTCTCACGATGGCCCTGTTACCCGTTTTAAGTGAGGTGGGTTCGGTAAAGCGGCAGAGAGAATCAAGAATTGTGAACTACTTACAGGACTTCATTCAAAGCCTTGAAGAAGGTGGTAACATTTTTCAATATTCTAAATTATATTAAAATTATATCAGTTTGAGCATGTTGCCCTCAGTCACGATTTTAAAAAATACAATGTCCGGTATTGTAAAGGCTTAGACACAAGTGTTTTTTTGTTTTGTTTTTTTTTCGTGCAGAAGAAGTGAGCAGTGGTAGGGAGAGCAGAGGTGAGGACGACAACAAAAAGGTAGATGAAACGGAGGACCGTACAAAAGAAAACGCAGAACAAGACCAGATCACCATTAGCAGCCTCATGCAGTGGCTTACTGGTCAGGGACATGTTCCCATTACGTCTGCACAAAGAGAAAAATTTAAAATACACATAGAATTTGATCATGACTGTCAGCTACAATATGGTGAGCACAATTTATGCTACCCTCTTGTAAATGCATGTTCCTGTACTGTGACCTTGCCTACTAGGCACCTAGGGACTTACACGGAGTTCCTCGAAATTATGAGGCAGGCTGTGAGCAATAGCAGATAATTTGGTCGTTCATGAGCTGGATTCCTAATATAGCGTTTACTCCTTGAACTGTGTTCTCTCTGTTATTGTTATATTGTTAGTTATTTAAAAGGATAGAGATCCAGTAGCTTTTACATATTTAAATGCAGCTTTTTTTATTATTATTTAGTTTTGCTTATCATTGACATGCATTGCAAAAAAATGCAGCAAAGATTGCTGCTGTATCGTTCCAAAACTCAATTTGGAAATGAAAATGTATAACAATATACAGTAGGCTTCAATGCAAAATAAAGCTGTTAGCTGCAGTACTGTCTTTATGCTTGATTGGTGTGTTTTGTTAAATTATTACACCATATTTGTTGAAACAAACTTCCGACAAAGCAAATACAGTTCTTTAACCGGGATATTGGGACCAGTGGAATTTAGCAGGTGTTCGAGAGCCCTCAACCCATCTGAACACAAAGGGCTTTCAAATTCAGGAACAACAACTCCAAAATCTTCACAGGCATCATAAGAAGCTGCTTTGCCCAGTCTAGATCTGGCTCTTCCATGTCCTGAAGGTACAGAAATTGAATACATAGTCAAAAATCAACTTGGAGGAATACATAAACAGCAGTAGAGTAACTAAAGCAGGGTCACCATACCTCGTATCTCTCCGATGGGTCAATATTTATGTGCATCATTCCAATCTGCCACAGTTGCTCTGGACTTCGATTGCCCTCTGAGGAGAGTGGATGATGATTCCAGGCTTCGGAAAATGTGTCCAAGTCTGCCTGAAGTCTTTGGAGAAAAGTGTAGTGCACACTGAAAAGGTCCTCGACCACTGCTAAGTCCATCAATCCTTCTGCCTGTAGGGAGTGCAGTGTGTCCGAGTACTTGTTAGTCACCATGGTCAATCCTATTTGAAACCGTAATTAGGTTTAAATGCAGTGAAAGGCATTTGAGATCAATTACTAATAAATGAAAAGTAGTTTGTTACATAAGTGACATTGAAAAGCTACCTAAAGATTACTGAAGTTACAAAATATAAAATAAGTCTTTTCATTTGTGAAATTTCAGACAGTAATTTACCTTTGATTATGGACACTTTTCCCGGATATGAAACTTCCTCGGTCCGTGCCTCTTGAAGAAAACATGAACCTGGCTATCTGTACATTCTCCACTCCTTGGTCTCCCCTGACCCTGAATTATTTTGTTATAGTACAATACATTTCCAGACATAAAATTAAAATGCCTTTTCTTTACTATACTCACCTAGATGGTAAGCCAAATGTCTGGACTGCTTCTGAGAAGAAGTGGTATGCTGTCGATGCCCGGTTGTTAGTTGCTGCTTTTAAGTACATGACCTGCAAACACAAAATGCAGCTAAGTAAACATACGTAGGAGAAAATATAACATGCATTGGAAATAAATGTATTACATGCTAATTTTACATGCTAAGAATATTTTTTTTTTTCATAGAATTAGTGACTGGAATAATTTTGATACCAGATGAACAGTGACACTATTTATATATATATATATATATATATATATATATATATATATCTCAACACTGTAAACATACCTTCCTGGAATAACCATCCACACCACCAAATATTACAATGTTGTATCTATTTACAAGAAAAAAAAAATCTTAAAATTATACACAGACATACATTATATATATATATATATATATATATATATATATATATATATATATATATATACGCACATACACACACCATACATAACTTACCGTATCGATTTGTGTCTATGTGCACAAGGGAAAGGGGCCCTCTAACTGAGTACGTTCGCCGCACCACACATCCCAACCTGGCCAATCTCGAAAGGATTCCAATTGAATCAACGCAGTGCATTGAGGCAGCTATTCTCTGCCATTGCACACGCATTCCTAAAGACAACAACCTCCCTCTGACCATTCTGTAACCAGCAACAGGCATATCATCCTTAATGCTTCTCACAAGGTTATCCAACTCCTCATCAGTGATGCAGCTATACATCCCTGAGATCGAAAGGCCAAACTCGTTCATCCTTCTAAAGATGGTTCTTGTGGAAACACCAATCATTTTTGCAATGTAATGGACAGGAAGGTTTGTCTGCAGCATCTCTGCTAACTCTTCTCTTTCAATTGCAAACCTTGGATGTCCTCTCAGACCAACAGTTGAATCCACTACTGCATGTGGAATATGGTGGTTGTCTAACTAGTTCAAACACTGCCTGCAGAGCCTGAATGATTTCGTGAGGTATTTCTGCATGTCTTGAGAGAGCTTGCAGGAGGTACAGCTGCTGGCGGCACACAAACTCCATGTAATCCAAGTCAAGTGGAGATCTCAAAAGCTCCTCCAAAAGATGCCTTTTCAGAATTTGCTGCAGAATACAGAGGAACAAAACCCAGCAACATTAGTTTTTTAAAATATTACATATTTATCTTAATCATCTAACTTTTTGTAAGCTATACTAACCTAACAAGAGAGAAATTAAAGTACAATACACAGCATTAATGATTACACACCATGTAAACATAACATATCTTTAAAAAAAACTAAAGGTGTCTTAGATGTAAAGACAAATTTCAGAATTTGTGGGGTTTCAGAAGGGTGCATTCACTCATGCTGTGTAGTGTCTCTTACCTTGAGAAGCAAGAACCCCTTTTACATTTAACAGAACATATAATGAACCACTCAAAATTGGCATATTAGTAATACACAGGATGAAAACAAAAAGCTTAACAACAAACCTTGCTTATTGATATAAAACATAATTTATTTTTCATCCAAAGCCCTTGTTATATTTACAACGATTTAATGGACACTTTAAATTTCTGAGCTTCTCAGAACCAATATGATATAATACATACCAATATAGTTTAAACGTATATAGAATGGGAGTGTAGTGGTTCTGTGTATAGTGGTGACTTTACATTCCCGTTTTGTTCCAATTTATTTTTAAATATTTGAATGCAAATAAGACAAATCATAGTGCTATAAATATAAAATGTCAATTTATAATCATTTTGGTAGATTTACAATGCGAATAACCATGGAAATATGTCATTACAGTCTGTAAATATCTCTTAACAACAAGAATGCAATCACTAGTACCACAAGAATGGTACGGTATGTAACACAATGCATAAGACGTAGAATCTAATAAGAACCTATTATATGGTAACCATGCATTTAATCACATTACACATTAATAAACAACAATTAATAAATAAAACAAAATAAAAACTAATTAAGTGATAACTCGCATTTGTTCCGTTGATGAAGCCATGTTTCATCTTATAACAGGTGTCCAATCACAACAGACTTCCGGAAGAGGGGAAGTAACCAATGATATTTGAGGTTATAAAAACAGTAAGCCCCGCCCCTCGACTGTCAAAACTAAATTTGTTCGAGCGAGCAAAAGCAGCAGGTGAGAGCAGATCGAGCGCGAGAGCGTGGGGAATGATCATGCGAGTGCTGTAAAACATGTTCCGAACGAGCGAGAGCGCGTCACAGCCCCGTGCTCGCGAGACAGTATTTGTGCGCGTGGAGCAGAAACGCGCGCGGATACTTTCTGAGCGCTCGCGGTGCAGAAATCCGCCCGCGCGAGGATGGCATTTTGCGCGCGGATGCTGTTCTTTGCCCTCGTATCCTGTGCACGGCGCCTTGATTTTACGTGCGCGAGTTTTGAGACTGAATAAACGCCATAGTATTTTTGGAACAGAAATACTCCTTCAAACGTACAACTTAATTTTTGAAACTTTGTCCATGTTTAGCATGGGAATCCAACTCTTTAACAGTGTAAAAAACTCATTATGCATGAAATAGCATTTCACCCCCCCCTTTAAAAACACTGTGATGGGGATTGAAATTGTTAAATCTGTCTAGTCTTGCTAAAGACAAAAGATTGTCATGGGCATGAGCCCATGTATATTGCCTTAAATTTCCATTTAGACTTCTCCAGACATCACATAGGTCATTTTTTACAATTATTTCACAAAAACGCTTACGAGAAGGCATATATGGTTCTATATGGTTGCCATCAATATTTTGCTCAACACAATTAAAATCTCCACCAAGAAATAGATATTCTTCGCTATTACATTTGTCTAGAGTCGAGCATAAAATATCTCAAAAAGCCACACATGCATGTACAACTCAATTAATTATGTTTCAGTTGTGAACATGCTTTAATCAAGTAGATTTCAGGTTTAACAAATGGAAAATTATGTTTTGGCTGGATTTCTCCTTTTTTGTTTTACAAATCGGTGTAGGCTTCATTATTCCATTCGCACTTGTGGGTGGTGGTGAAATGGTCATTGACTCTTATTCTGTCTGAAAGAATGAAAAGACCGTGCTGAAGGAGGAGTGATAATGTGCGTGGTGTATTCCTGCTTGGGAAGAAATCACGCGGAACCACACGCTTTCCAAGGGTGGCTGCCTGGAATACGACACCATGCCTATATCGACTTTTCGGGCTCATCTAGCCTCTTTTGACATGGGCCCGGCACCTCTGCTTTTCTCTTCTTGGCTGCACCGTAAAAAGCACCGTTCACAGAGAACGCCGGAAGACATTCCTGAAAACGCTCGCATACCGGCTTACTCCCCGTGTGTGGGGGCCAGCCCCCTGCCATGCATCTCGAGTCCGACAGGGACAACACAGAAGAGGACAGCTGCTCTCTTCTAGCTTCTGAGAGCGAAGGTTGGTCGTGCTTTTTCCCGGTCCCGGAGTTGAGAGATGTGCGATAAAGCTTCAATGCGGAGCTCCTCCGCCTTCTCACCCAGGCCGTCGAATACCTTGGCCTCAGTTGGTCTCTGCCTGAGGAACCTGCGCCCAGCAGGCTGGATGGCTGTTTCCTGCCTGGGTGATGCTCGACGCTTCACGTGAGGCCCGCTCCCTTCCTGCCGGAACTCCATGAGGAGCTGACTAAAAAGCTGGAGGGCGCCATTTTCTGCTAGGCTGTGGCCTACTGTATCTTTGATGCTCTCCCACATGGACGGTGCAAAAGACAAAGGCTACCTCTCCATTCCTGCCATCGAGGAGCCGGTAGCAACACACTTGTGGCCGCCTTCCACTGGATGGCACTTTAAGCCATGGCTGCCTTCAAAAGCCTACAGGACAACTTCGGCTTTGATCGTTCGTGCGTACACCACTGCCGATCAAACCGCATCAGTGTTTCATACAATGGCGGTGCTACAAGTGCTTCAGGCCAACCTTCTCTGCAAAATGGATGAAGCGGGCCCGAACCCTTAGAGTTTTACGGACCTCAGAAGCACTACCGCCTTAGTACCACCGTAGCCACCAAGTCCGCCGCTCAGGCTATTGGTAGGTGTCACGTTCGGTGATACAGAAAACAAGGAGAGCTCCAAATGCAGGTATGAAGTTTATTTAAGGGCAAATCCAAAGGGGTAAACAGTCCAGGCAGGGTCAAAACCAATATATCCAAACAAACAAGAAAACAGACAAGAATACACTACAAGGGTCAGACTACGGATAGCAGGAAACATCGACAAGGACTCCGTGACACAGACTCAGACAGACCGGGTATAAATACACAGAAGGATGATGAGGGAACTGGAGACAGGTGGGGAACAATCAATTAACTCAAACAAGGAGGAAGGTGACCAAATAAGGGAACAGGAAGTGATAAAGTAACAGACACCGTGGGAAAGGAGGACACCTAGTGGACAACCAGGGAACACAACCCAGACACTGTGACAGAACCCCCCCTCTACGGAGTGGCTTCCAGACGATCCACGATAGACAAAACAGAGACCAGGAGGGAGGCGGAAAGGTGGAGGCTCAGGGGGAGGGACGGAGGGCCAGACTAACAGAGGGAAACAGGGACAGGAGTGAAGACACAAAAAACAAACAGTAACATGAAGCCCCCCCAGGGCGGAGCAGAAGACCACCATGTCCGTGTGGTCAGAGCAGAAGCCCCCCAGGGCGGAGCAGAGGAACACCACGCCCTCGTGGTCGATGCCGGAGTCCAACAGGGCAGAGCAGAAGGCCACCCAGTGACTTGACTCTGAAAGTTCAACGGTGAGCCGCCTTGTCTCTTGAAGGTCCCCGGTGACTGGCTCTGGCTCTGGAGGGTCAGCAGTGACTGGCCCTGACTCTGAAAGGTCATCGGTGACTGGCCCTGACTCTGGAGGGTCATCGGTGACTAGCCCTGGCTCTGGAGGGTCCACTGGAACCTGACTCAACTCTGGAGAGTCCACTGGGACCTGACTCGACTCTGGAGGGTCCACTGGGACCTGACTCGACTCTGGAGGGTCCACTGGGACCTGACTCGACTCTAGAGGGTCAACTGGGACCTGACTCGACTCTGGAGGGTCAACTGGAACCTGACTCGACTCTGGAGGGTCAACTGGAACTAGCCCTGACTCTGGATGGTCAACGGTAACTAACCCTGACTCTGGAAGATCGACGGTGACTAACCCTGACTCAGGAGGGTCCATGAACACCTGACTCAACTCAAGAGGGTCAACCGGGAACTGACTCAACTCTGGAAAGTCAATGGGCACCTGACATGACTTTGGACTGCCTGTGGAGACGTGAGACGCCTCGGCTTCGGGCACTGCCTCTGGAACGGCTTCGGGCACCGCCTCGGCCTCCGGAACAGCATCGGGCAATGCCTCGGCCTCCAGAACGGCAACCAACTCTAACCTCGGCAACGGGCACCACCTCGGCCTCCGGAACAGCATAGGGCACTGCCTCGGCCTCCAGAACAGCAACGGACACTGCCTCGGCATCACCACCTCGGCCTCCGGAACAGCAACGGACACCACCTCAGCCTCCAGAACAGCAACAGACACCTCCTGGACGGCAGCTGCCCGCTCGGGAACGTTCTCCGGGCTTTGAGGAACGGTAGATGCGTGTCTCCTCCTCCTCCGCCCTCTATGTCGGCCATCTTGTGCTGTGGCGCTGGGCTGGCGGCCATCTTGTGCTGTGGCTCTAAGCTGGTGGCCATCTTGTGCTGTGGCTCTGAGCTGGCAGCCAACTTGTGCTGGGGCGCTGGGCTGGCCGCCATTTTGTGCTGTGGCACTGGGCTGGCAGCCATCTTGTGCAGTGGCGCTGGGCTGGCGGCCATCTTGTGCTGAGGTGCTGGGTTGGCGGCCATCTTGTGCTGAGGCGCTGGCTCAGCAGCCATGACGTGAACCGTCTTGGGAATTTCTAGGATCTTTGATAGCCTCTCGAAGTAATCGAGCAAGGTGTCAGCGGCCATCTTGGGCGTTGGTGCTGAGCTGGCAGCCATCTTGCACTGTGGGAGCATTCTAGTTCCGCGACAAGTCGCTCTAAAAAGCAGCCGCTGCCCCCACCTCTGCCTCTAGCATCACAGCGCAGGGACTTTCAACAGTGCTCGCGCTCTTCTTGCCACTACAGATGACTCCGCCTTGGGGACCCAGGCAGAAGATAGCACTGAAACATGAGCCCTCAAAGTCGTCTTGACCACACTAGGAAGGCGAAGATGGTCGAGTCTCGCTTTGGCCAGACCGCCATCAAAGATAGCACGTACCGCTCAGTTCCCTCAGCAAAGGTGACTGGAGAAGTGTATTTACAGCCAACTAGCCTGTACTCAAAGGCCGTTTTCACGGCCGCCCAAATAAATCTCAAAAAGAGCATTATGTCTGTTTTTTCCGGCTCATGCCGAAGGTATTACAAATGTAGGAAATGTGCCCACACTCCAGTGCTCACCTATACACATAAGCACCCGTTCACACAAGGCCCGTTCAGTGTCACACACTCATTCACTGCCAAAAATCAATGAAACCGGCTCACGCGGAGTGTGTTTTAAATGTAGGAAATGTGCCCACTGTACAGTGCTCACCCCTACTCACAAACCTGTGTTGCTCTGTGACACCCACTCACTTAGAGCCCCCATCAATAATCATGAGATGCGTTCTGTATGCAGAGAGTGCGCGCATCTCCTTGAGTGCATGCCCACAAGCAAACACTGTATGCTTAATGCAGCACACACACATCGGCCAGAGCCCAGATGCCATTCTTCCTCTAGCTTTAAACATAAAACCAGGGGAAATCATTCTGGGTGTGTCGGATTAGGTAATAAACACTATGAAATGAGGATGTTCGCTGCAGTTTGCTCACAGACCCTTGCGCTTTCGAGCCAGGGTCAAAACCCCGATGAAAGAGGAAGTAGCTCATCTACTTCATGCCAAGATTGCGAAACTGCTAGGAAGGGGGGCTATAAAAACCGTTCCGCTGATTCAGAGCGATGCAGGTTTCTATAGCAGATATTTTCTCATCCCAAAGAAGGATGGCAGTCTCAGACCCATCCTAGATCTCAGACGTTTGAACAAAACTCTCGTGCAGAGGTCGTTCAAAATGCTCACAACCAGACAGATTCTCGCGCATATACATCCGAGAGACTGGTTTATCTCAGTGGATCTGAAAGATGCCTATTTTCAGATTCAAATAACGCCCCATCACAAGCCTTTCTTTCAAATCGCCTTCGAGGGCCAGAGCTATCAGTACACTGTCCTGGCCCCCTCTGGTTCTGGTCTGGGACCTCTCCACTGTCCTGGACGCTATGAAGGGCACCCCTTTCGAACCACTGCAGTCCATGGATCTGTGCGTGCTGACAGCATTCAGTGTGAATCTACAATTTTCATAGCCATGAGAAAAGAAAAACTATTAAAAATCTGTCCAGTGCTGGGACATTCAGCTTTATCCTGCAGTACAGGGGTCTGGTCTGATTTATGGAAAGAAGAAAAAGAGAAAACGTTAAGAGCTATGAGCTATAAGAGCACAGCTTGCTATAGTCACACATGTTTGTTTACATATTAAATTCGCCACTACATAATATAACGTTCCCATGAGTTAATACGATGTTCACATGAATTATTAAAATTAAGTGAATCCTGAAATGGAAAGCCAACCCCCATTCAAAGTCCATAAGATAACAAAAACAATTACTAAAAACACAAAACCTGTTGACTCTGCGAAGAGATTTTTCTCAGGTGAGGATTTCTGAGAGACCGAAAAAAAAAAAAAAATATCCTGAGTTAAGAAGACCTGGCAAGGAGACAATTATTACTTCCCACTGTTGCACTGTTAATGGTAATGGACCTAAGTCTTCATGGTTTTTGTAAACCTGGTGAAGTAATATTTGTGGTGTGCAGGGGCGTGTCTAGAGCATTTTCAGTGGGGGGGGGGGCATGCTGGGACACGCTTCCAAATGGGGTGGCCGCCAGTGACCAAAAAAAAAAAAAGCTAAATTCTACAGTATATTATGTAAATCCTATTGATTTATATATATATATATATATATATATATATATATATATATATATATATATATATATATATATATATATATATATATATATATATATATATATATTTTTTTTTTTTTTTTTTTTTTTTTTTACTTGAGTAAAGTTGCTTGTAAACAAATGCAGTAATAAAGCACATTTTTTCATTAATTTAGTTTTTTGTCATCCCTGTATATATCCATTAAGTTAAATTTGAGAATAAATCATTTTTTTTTTTTTTTTTATTTGAAATAAACTCCCTATATATTTACTTCTTTTCATGGCTTGGCACTGCTGTCTTCCGCAGAACCTAATTTTACCAAGTGTGACATGTTCCTGGGACAACATCTTTGTTGTCCCTGGAACAACATTGTGATTAACCAATCAGATTTGAAGGACCAGTTTATATATTTTGTGAAGTTTACACTTAAAATCACTGTTTGGTGCTTGTACATCAGTGTCATCATCATTTCCTCTGATTTTAGGGATTACTCATGGTTAAGGTTAGGTTTAGGTGTAGGGATATGGTCAAGAATATATTTTTGGAGTAAAATGTTGTTCCAAGGTCAAGAAAATATGTTGACCTAGGAACACATCTAACTCAGCAAAATCAGGACATGCCTGTCTTCCCTGCCTTCAAAAGAAACACGTATGTGGGTCTGTTATTCTCAATCTCAAAAAAAAAAATAAAAAAAATAAAATTCAAACTGTGAATGAAATTAACAGAATGCATCCACGTCATTTCACGTGTAAATTTAATGCTGTCTAGGTATTATAGTGAAAGGGCCCTATCATACACCCGGCGCAATGCGATGCAAGTTCGCATTTTCCCGTCCAGTGCCAAATCTTTTAATTAGCAAAATGCATTTGTACCCATTTGTGCGCCCATGGGTGTGCTGGTTTAAAACATGGGTGTGTTCAGGCGCATTACTGGCGCACTGCTATTTTAAGCAGCTGAAAAAAGACTGCGTGATAGACCAACTTAAACCTGGTCTTAATTTTAAATTCAAAGGCGCAATATTTTTTAGTTATATTAAGAGTGCCTTGGTAGAAAATGCACCTCTGGGCGTGTTCACAGTGCACGTTGACTTTGCTTATTACACACAGGGATGCGCATCACACAAACATGACAAATATTTAAAAAGTATTACAGTGTAAAAGAATATTACTGTGTAGGCTACATAAATATAAAAATGTAATGATGGATAGTCATTGCGTGTATAAGAATTAGGCTACCTATTTGCAATTCAGCCTATTACTACTTATAATGATGAATGAAATTCTATTTCATCCCAGACCTTCTTCACCTCGGGAAGCTTTGGTGGATTCCTGCTTGTCCCGTATTATCTGTTCGTGCTCGAAGTTAAAGGGTTAGTTCGCCCAAAAATGAAAATTATGTCATTAATAACTCACCCTTATGCTGTTCCAAACATGTAAGGCCTCCTTTTATCTTCGGAACACAGTTTAAGATATTTTAGATTTAGTCCGAGAGCTCTCAGTCCCTCCATTGAAGCTGTGTGTACGGTATACTGTCCATGTCCAGAAAGGTAAGAAAAACATCATCAAAGTAGTCCATGTGACATCAGAGGGTCCGTTGGAAGTTTTTGAAGCATCGAAAATACATTTTTGTCCAAAAATAGCAAAAACGACGACTTTATTCAGCATTGTCTTCTCTTCCGTGTCTGTGTGAGAGAGAGTTCAAATCAAAGAAGCTGGATTTCCGGTTTGCGAACGAATCATTCAGTTCACCAAATCGAACTTAATCGTTTTAAACGGTTCGCATCTCTAATACGCATTAATCCACAAATGACTTAAGCTGTTAACTTTTTTAATGTGGCTGACACTCCCTTTGAGTTCAAACAAACCAATATCCCAGAGTAATTCATGTACTCAAACAGTTCATTGACTGAACTGCTGTGATGAACACCGAGCCGAGCCGGATAACGAACAATAGACTGACTCGTTCACAAGTGAAGAACCGGTTGCATCGGTGTTCGGATCACCAGTAGTTCTTTCGGACAGTTCGATTCAATAAACCGGTTGAAGAAAACGGTTCACCAGTTCTTTTGCGCTCGACGTAATGGCGTCATTGGCGATGATTGCCCTTGATTCAAGCCTTCGGTTTACCCGCACCCATAAAACTAGCACAGAATCAGTTTAGAATCAATCACCAAAAGAATCAGTTCAGTTCAGACACTCTGTGTGTCGGTCTGCTTCACGCTGAATCACACATGCACAGTATCATCTGCTCCTCGGTTGATGTTTTTCTTACCTTTCTGGACATGGACAGTATACCGTACACACAGCTTCAATGGAGGGACTGAGAGCTCTCGGACTAAATCTAAAATTTCTTAAACTGTGTTCCGAAGATAAAAGGAGGCCTTACATGTTTGGAACAGCATAAGGGTGAGTTATTAATGACATAATTTTCATTTTTGGGCGAACTAACCCTTTAAATCGGTTTTCCGTAAAAGCAGCTTTTCCTTTTCCACCAACAAATTCTGCCATGTAAATAGCAATCCGCCCTATCGCGAGCGCATCTCGCTCTTAAAGGGAATGGGAGATGACACTCTCGTTGGTTTATGAACGTTACGCCCATTACTCATTAAGAGAATAGTGACAACCCATTCCAAAAATGCAGCCCGCCGCACAGACCATTTTTCTTCATTAAAATAGCAATAGTGGATTTGGACCCGCCCTGAGTGCACCTGCGCTTTACATTTTGCATTTAGATCGTTGAAATAGGGCCCACAGTGTTCATGTTCAAGTTGATATTCAGCATAATGGAAAGATTTTCTGTGTCTTTAAAGACCAGAAATAGGTGAATGCAGCTCAATGTTTTATACATCTCTTATAATCCCTGCTTGCTATAGTCACATATTTGTTAACACATTACTTGTGGCCACGACATAAGGATGTCATTACCTCGATAAAATGATCTTGTGTCCACAACATAACGTTCCCACGAATTATGATATTGTGGCAATAAACAAAACTAAGTGAACCGAACATGTCACCTCCCGGACACTGTATAAACCATATGTGGAAGAGTATCAGTTTTCTAATTTGCCTGTTATCTGGTACCAGAGTATAGTAACAGGCCTAAAAAGGATCTGCATAGAAACCATATCTTGCCTTTGACACAACATGTTAAAGTGAGTCCTGAAAGGGAAAGCCAACCCCCTTTCAAAGTCCATAAGATCAAAAAACAATTATTGAAAACATGAAACCTGTTAACTTTCCATCAACAGGAAGAATATATTGACACTGAGGGGGTGGTTGAAGGTACATGTGAACAGCAGCTCGAACATACAGATAACATACAGTACCTGAGTGTTCCTGTGACTTCAGTTGTAGAACCATCTGATATACTTGCAAATTCTCAGGTGAGGAAAAAAAAACCTGAGAGGTTTACTTATTCTGAGTTGGGAACACCTGGCAAGGAGACAATTGTTACTTCCCACTGTTGCGTTGCACGGTTGATGGTCATGGACCTAAGTCTTCATGTTTTTGTAAACCTGGTGAAAATGATTTTGGTTACTTAACGTAACTTTGGTTCCCTGAGATAAGTGAATGAGCGTTATGTATGGGAAAACTATTTTTTTTTCCATTCTGCTGAAGCCTGCCTGATTTGTTCACGTTTGTGTAGCTGCATAAACCAATAGCACTTTAGCCTGCCAAAAAGAGGCGGGGCTGGCAGCTATATAAGTCACGTAGCACCATATATCAGATCAAACTGAAGCGACGATCATCAATTTGTTCAGTTTGTAGTGCAGCAAGTGCCATAACACTTGTTCACTTATCTCAAGGAACCAAAGTTATGTTAAGTAACCATAAGTGTTCCCTTTCATACGTTCACTCTCTTTATGTAAAGAATCCAATCACGGTGCACTACAAGCAACACTTACTTACTGACTTGCTTACACTCGCTGTCAGATTCCTGACAAGGCACCAGACATGAAGGCTCCACAGCTCTGGGCGGGGATGCCAAATCATGCTTTTCACATGCAAGAGAAGGTCCCTCCTCAATGGTATGGGCCACAAGGCCATCGTCAGGAGCTGCATCAAGCCCGGTCCTTCCAGAACGGGAGCATTTGGTTTCCCTGACTCGCCTGATGATCTGAGGAATCAGTGCGATAGAAGGAAATGCATACAGGCGAGCCCTGGGCCAGTCGTGGGCCCCGAATGAAGGAATTCAGGGCTTAGGAGACCACCAACATTTCCAGGCAGTGTATATGTAGGCATCGCTGCCGTGCTGTCCAGGAGTCGATTGCTGGATTGCCCTCCAACAGCGCATCCCACCCAGAGTTGGATGCATCTGTTGTAATCTCCTTTCTTCTGGAGGCCACGCCCATCTCCACTCCTGTATGAAACAGCTGAGTGGTCCTCCAGGGGGCCACAGCTTCGATACAGCTGTGGTCCACCCTGACTGGAAATCACTTCAACTGCCAAGCATGGGGGAGGGCTCTGGCTTTTAGCCAAAATTGGAGGGGACACATGTGGAGCAGGCCCAGTGGAGTTACAGAGGTGGCAGCAGCCATAAGGAAGAGCAGCCTCTGAAAAACCCTCAGGGGGTGTGTTGTCCCCGGTCAATCGCTGAATAGACTACTTGCATGTAGACACTTTTTCACAGTTTTCCTGCAGATGTTGACCTTAGAAAACGGTGGCTTGTAAACATATGCCGAGACGATTATTGGATAGAATCTTACATATAGATGTTATTACATATACTCAGTTTTAGATGCATGTAACTTGTAAACAATTTGTAAACAAATGTATTCAGTATAAGACTTCTGCTTCTGCCAGACTTTATGCTGTTAAACAAATTATCTTTGTCCTCAGCATCCTTGTACTAAAGAAAAAAAAATGGTTGCTGAACATAGCTCACTCTACCTTGTGCAGTAGTACTATTTGCTACAGGTTTTGTGATGACCATGACATTGATGGGGCCTAGTTTCACGCACTGACAGACAAATGTAAGTAATATTAGAGAGAATAACAAAGCTGAAACTATAAACATCGAATGCACTACAGTTTCTACATAAAGTTACATAATGTAAAGCACATTCTGTGAAAATATAACCTTGATATCTTTAATATGAACTCAACAAGATCATGTCAAATATTGAAATCATGGTGAATTAAATGGATGAAATTAAACTGATGCTCCTGATCTAAGAATTACATTGATTGCACAAAGCAGTGCCTGCCACAAATTAACATTTGCTTTGTTTGAGCACCACAGGTGAAGCATCCCTTAATCTAAAAAATACTAAATAATTATTAACTTGTGTTTATTTTACCAATAAAGTCTAAGTTAGTAGCATGTTAATTTTAGTAGAACATTAACCAAGGTGGCTTTGCAGGAACAGATTACTCTATGGCTACTCTGGGTTTATGTAATACTTAATGCTGGAACCATACAGGTATCTTAATTTACATTTACATTTTACATTTAATCATTTAACAGACGCTTTTATCCAAAGCGACTTACAAATGAGAACAATAGAAGCAGTCAGGTCAACAAGAGAACAACAACAGAATACAAGTGCCATGACAAGTCTCAGTTAGTCTAGTATAGAACGCATAGCCAGGTATATATACAATTTTTTTTTTTTTTTTTAAGTAATGGTGTTAGTAGGTTAAGTGCAGGCGAAAAAGATGAGTATTTAGATGTTTCTTGAAAATGAGTAAAGACTCCGTCCAGTCCAGTAAAAGGTCCGTGAGAGTGATTTTGATGTTCTTTGGGATGGCACCACAAGGCGTTGTTCACTTGCAGAGCGCAAACTTCTGGAGGGCACATAGGATTTAACCAGTGAGTTTAGGTAAGTTGGTGCCGTGCCAGTGGTCGTCTTGTAGGCAAGCATCAGTACCTTGAATTTGATGCGAGCAGCTACTGGTAGCCAGTGTAACCTGATGAGGAGAGGAGTAACATGAGCTTTTTTTGGCTCATTGAAGACAACCCTTGCTGCTGCATTCTGGATCATTTGCAGAGGCTTGACAGTACATGCAGGAAGGCCCGCCAGGAGAGCATTACAATAGTTCAGTCTGGAGAGAACAAGAGCTTGGACAAGAAGTTGGGTTGCTTGCTCTGACAGGAAGGGTCTAATCTTCCTAATGTTGTATAAGGCAAACCTGCAGGACCGGGTCGTTGTAGCAATGTGGTCAGTGAAGCTTAATTGATTGTCCATCACAACTCCTAGGTTTCTGGCTGTCCTCGAAGGAGTTATGGTTGACGAGCCCAGCTGTATAGAGAAGTTGTGATGAATCAATGGGTTAGCTGGAATCACCAGTAGTTCAGTCTTTGTAAGGTTAAGCTGAAGGTGATTGTCATTCATCCAGCTAGAAATGTCACTCAGACAAGCTGAAATGCGAGCAGCTACCGTCGGGTCATCAGGCTGGAATGAGAAGTAGAGTTGGGTGTCATCAGCATAGCAGTGATAAGAAAAGCCATGCTTCTGAATGACAGATCCTAAAGATGTCATGTAGATGGAGAAGAGAAGTGGTCCAAGTACTGAGCCTTGAGGAACCCCAGTAGCAAGGTGGTGTGACTTTGAAACATCACCCCTCCAAGACACACTGAAGGATCTGTCAGAGAGGTAGGACTTAACCCACAGGAGAGCAGTTCCAGAGATTCCCATCTTTCTAAGGGTAGACAGGAGAATCTGGTGATTAACAGTGTCAAAAGCAGCAGACAGGTCCAGTAAGATGAGTACCGAGGATTTTGAAGCTGCTCTTGCTAGTCGCAGGGCTTCAGTAACCGAGAGCAGAGCAGTCTCAGTTGAGTGGCCACTTTTGAAGCCAGATTGGTTGCTGTCCAGGAGGTTGTTCTGTCTTCTGAGAAGGCCCGCTCAAGTGTCTTTGCAATGAATGGAAGAAGGTCTGTAGTGCTCAAGAAGCGCTGGATTTAGAGATGGTTTCTTGAGCAGTGGGCTTACCCGAGCCTGCTTGAATGCTAAGGGAAATGTTCCAGATTGAAGAGAGGAGTTGATAATGTGAGTAAGTGAAGGTATGACTGAAGAAGAGATCACTTGAAGGAGGTGAGTGGGGATAGGATCAAGTGGACAAGTAGTAGGATGATTGGACAGGAGAATTTTGGAGACGTCCATCTCTGAGAGTGGGGAGAAGGAGGATAAAGAGTTTGCATCGGTCATTGTGAAGTTTTCCTCAGTCTGCGGTGTGGAGAATTGTTCACTGATGGATCTCGTCTTATTTGTGAAGAAAGCCGCAAAGTCGTCCGCTGTAAGAGTCGATGGAGGAGGTGGAGGCGGCGGATTAAGAAGAGAAGAGAAAGTCTTAAATAGTGTCCGAGCGTCACAGCAGCTGTTAATTTTGTTGTGGTAGTAGGATGTTTTAACTGTGAAGACATTCGGACAGCCAGGGGGCAGATGCAAATGCAAATTTCAAATTCAAACTGACAACATTATGATTTTTCTGCAAAATTTTGAAAATGACATTTTCCCGGACTTGTCCTGGCCAGGATTTCTATATTGCCTAAAATATCTAGATTTTGGCTTTGTTTGCGTGCAGACCGATTGTTGTATGACATCGGTTCCTTATGTTTTCAAAACGCTCTCAAGGTACTTTGAATCAAAGCAATACAGAAATCCTGGCACGGATGCGTCCAGGAAAAATGTTATGTATGGTCACCCTATTTGTAATACTTCAAGAAAATTTACATTTGAACTCACTTGAACACCTGAAATGGGTTTGGAGAATGGTTAAGCCTATGTCTCTAGCATACTATTAAATTGGGTGGTGCCTCATTCTTCCTCATTGACCTGTAACACAAGGCTCTAACACTGACTTGCCCTGTCAGCCTGTCTTTATTTGATACTGATAACAATAACACAAACACATACGATGAAAACAATTAATACATGTGTTTGTTTTTAGTTAGCTAACAGTTAGCACTGAAAGCTAATTATCATTAAATGTTGCTTTCCTTTTTAACCATGTATAGACAGTTAAGAGCTACAAGTTTCTTGGCATTCACGTCTCTGAGGATCTTTACTGAAGCCTACACTCAAAGACCATATTGAAAACAGCCCATAAGCGTCTCTACTTCCTGCGGAGGCTGAAAAGGTTTGGCATCTCCTCTAACATCATGTCAAATATTTGCTGCTGCACTATAGAGAGCATTCTGACCAGCAGCATCATTGTATGATAAGGCAACTGCTCTTCTTCCGACTGCAAAGCTCTTCAGCGAGTGGTGAGAACAGCAGAGCTCACCATTGGACATAAACTCCCAGCCTTACAGGACATATATCAGACTCACTGCTTGAGAAAGGCTCGCAGCATCATCAAGGACCGCACTCACCCTGCTCATCACTTGTTTGCCACACTGCCATCTGGCAGACGCTTACGATCCATCCGACCATGGACAACCAGACTGTAGAACAGCTTCAATCTTCAAGCCATCAGAATTATCTTAACAACCAGCTATCCTTCCTCTAAAACTAGAATACATGCTATTCTTAAGTTTACATTTATTGTATTTGCACTGCCTTCATGTAGCTCTGTGACACACTACAATGACATTTTGGATATTGCTCTACTCAAAAATACAAAATCGGAATGTGTTCTGCTCTTAAGTTTATTTATTGCATCTGCACTGCCACTTTAATTTTCTTCCATGTAGCTCTGCGACTGTAGTGTATTTTTGTCTGCCATGCATCTGAGGAATCACACAGTCTCGGGGTTTTGTTTCCAGAAGATAGACTTTATTTCAGAGAGAAGCAAAGCAGAGATCCTCTTTGTGAGAAGATCTCCCAAATGCTAGGTAGTATCTCATTATATACCCTATACAGGGCGTTTCCAAATAGTCTTTTCCTTATGCTTGCAATTTTGATACCTCACTAGGGACTTGCTATGGTAAAGAAAAGAAGCCCATTGCATGTTTTTCCAGATGTTTCCTGAGACTTGCTATGGTAAAGAAAAGAGTTTCCTATCTGTGGTGGTCATGATGTTGTTTGCAGACATAGGGACATTCCTTTCACACAAAGGCTATATGATTATAATGGAATAAGACACATATGCATACATGTGACTAGATTCATCCTGATCACCCCCGACTGAGCAAAATCCCACCAATAAAAATCTTCCACACGACACTCTACAATGACATTTTAGACACTGCTCTTCCCCAATAATCTTATACCTCAGAACTACGTATGACTACTTATTACTCTTAACACTGTCTACCCTTATTGTATCTGTTACTGCCACTTATTTGTATGTACAGTAATGCTCTGTCCTTATCTGTTCTGCCTATGATAACTGAAGTCACTCAAAATCTCAGTGCCCTCCACGTATGTCTATGCCTGTTTATGTCCTGTTATTGTCACTGTATGTCTGACCCTCGTCACAAGCATTTCAATGCCTCTTGGCTCTTGACTCTTGACTAGATCAAGCCAATTGTCAAGGTAGTCCAAGATGCAGATTCCCATCTGCCTGATAGGGGACAGAGCCGCATCTATGCATTTTGTAAAAGTGTGTGGGGCCAGGGACAGTCCAAACGGCAGAACTGCATACTAATAGGTCACTCCCTTGAACACAAGTCTCTAGACAGGGGGCGATGTGGATGTGAAAGTTAGCATCTTTCAAATCCAACTGAACTGAAGACAGAACACAGAGCAGAGATAGATGACAAACGTACACCCCCACTGCTGGAGCAGTTGTCTTTCGCAAGTCAAGAACCGGTTGCATTGGTTTTCGGATCACCAAATGATGATACTGCGCATGCGTGATTCAGCGTGAAGCCGACTGACTCACAGCGCGTCTGAACTGAACTGGTTCTTTTGGTGATTGATTCTGGACTGATTCTGTGCTAATGTTATGAGTGCAGGTAAACCGAGGGCTTGAATGATGAACAATCTGGCAAAATGTAAGTTCATTTAATAACAAATACATCGCAATGGATTATGTATAGTAAATGGATCATGGTTTCTGCGCTGATGACACCTAATTTATTTACTTTATATCTTCAAGACTTAAATCCTTGTATGCACCTTATTGCTGTTACTGTATTTGGGTGTGTTGTTGCAAAACTTAATTGTAAACTTTTCATGACTATGAGGTTTTTAACTGACTAAAGTTATGATTACTGACTTTACGTCATTACGTCATCGTCAATGACGTCATTACGTCGAGCGTAAAAGATCCGGTGAACCGGTTTGTTCAACCGGTTTATTGAATCACAAGAATTGTGTAGTGCATGAGGATCTTAAAGACTTTGTCTTTGCATAGTCCCTAGACTGTGATTCTACAATTAATTACTTTAATTCAAGGTTTTATTTCCTTCTTTGTTAAAGGAGTCAGACCCAGAAAATGATTACAACTGCATCTGATTATTTTCATGTGGCTGTATGACAAAAGACAGGACCATTTCTTCATTTAAATGAGAGGAAGCTCCAGCCTTTGTGGTACAGATATGCAAATACACTTCATCAGCCATCTTCTATGGTATGACACAACTTATTTTATTGCTGAACTGTTTTCCCATTCCTATTGAGGGGTTAATTTTCAAAGAGTGGATTCTGAGTGAGTATAATGAGTTTGATTGTGTACTTTAAAAACAGATTTTCTGTTAATTCCTGACTCTTAATCCATCCACCACCGAATTTGGGCCCCAAAGTGAAAACCAAGTGCTTGGTGCATAAACAATTAAGCTTTCAAAGGGTAAATGGAATTTTATTAATTAACTTCTATTAACTTAACTAAATTAAATAAACATTTTGTGTGACCACACTATTCGTTACAAAAAGCTTTTGTCCTAGGTGCACTTGAACATTGTTTATCAGGTAGCTTTCCAGGTAGGTTTCTTGAAGCATTTTGGAGACGTTGCCACAGTTCTTCTGTATTGAGTCTGTCTCAGTTTGTTCTGTTTCTTCATGTTATTCTAGACAGACTGAATGATGATGAGATTAGATCTCTGAGTGAAGCACTGGCTGCTGTCAGACTCCTTGTGAAAACAAAAATCTCGCTGGATTATTACAATTAATGGCAAAAATAATGTTTGGAAATGTAAACTGATATTAACTACTGACATACTACGGAAAAAGATAGAAATAACTGACTTAAAACCAGTTTTTGATTGTGTAAATACTAGTGGCCTGAGACCTCTGTGTTTTTAAAGACCATAAATGGGTGAACACAGCTCAATGTACAGTAGAAGCCACTATTTTGAGTTTTAGAAGTGACAACTATAATGTTTCTTCATTATTTCCTTCTGGTGTCTGATCCAGAAAATGTATACAGCTGCATCAGATTATTTTCATGTGGCTGTTTCACGAGTTCATCCTTACATCTAATCTGAAGGGGAATAGTAGGCATATTTTGGCATGCTGTCCTGGGGGAGGGGTCCGGGCCCGGAGCACAGCCCGAACCCAAATAACTCCCCCTATCCCCAATTTGGGATAAATAGATTAGAAGTGAGGAGTTGGGGTGGAGGAGGGATGCCGAAAAAACTGTCGTGGGACAGGAGGTAGGAAGACTGGATATATACGCTTGTGTGCTATTTAAGATGATTAGCTAAACAAAATGCACCTGTGCCAAATTTGATGATTATCTGATCGTGCTTCTCCTGAACTTTGTTAATAAAACCACTTATGACAAAAGACAGGACAGTTTCTTCAGTTAAAGGAGAGGAAGCTCCAACCTTTGTGGTACAGATATGCAAATACACTTCATCAGCCATCTTCTATTGTGTGACACATAACTTATTTTATTGCTGAACTGTTTCCCCATTTCTGTTGAGGAGTTACTTTTCAAAGAGTGGATTTTTGAGTGAGTAACAAGTTTGATTGTGGATTTTCTGTTCATTCCTGACTCCTAATCCATGCACCATCGAATTTGGGCCCCAACGTGAAACGTAAGTGCTTGGTGTAAAAACAATTAAGCATTCATAGGGTAAATGCTTTATTTGCTGTACCACTTTGCATTTATTGAAGTTTAAAAAAAGATAACCAAGAAGTGAAATTGCCTTGTTAAGACCCCCAGTGATGTCATCATCCAGGTCAATTTAGTGTGTACGATACACTAAACGATACGATACGATAGTTTATAATTTGTTTATTTGTTAAATTGTTTCTTCAATTATTTATACAAATAAAAACAAATACAATTCAAATGAATCATAAAGTACTTATATAAATAATATAAATATTTAACATATTTGTTAAGATTTTTTGCTACTAAAGGTATTCAAATATATATTCAAAATGTCACATATTGTTTCAGCGTACAACCAAACATCCAAAAAGGCAGGTAAAATGTTTGCAGTACCCAAAAAATATAATTTTAAGTTTACATTTGGTTTTAGCTTTCAGACCTTGTAGCTCCCTGAAAGTCCTCCCTCAACTCTCTTCATAAAAGTGATAAAACAAAGGATTTGTCAATGCTTTCAATACAAGCAAATTGCGTTCAGTTATGTAACAGTAGTGCAAAAAGTTTGATAACTATTTATATAAATTATAGAAGTTATATAAGATGTTGTTTTATGAGGAAGGAAGTATAGACTTTCAAGTGCCAAGATGTTTCTCTATCGAGTGATTCGAAACGAATGACGAGAAGGGCAAGCCTCTCATATTTTATCAGTGAGGGGACTGCCTGTGACGTCATCGCTGTACAACTGGAGAGCTTGACCTACTTTAGCAAAAACATGATTTTAAGTATGAAAATGTATAAGTTTTTGCTATATAACTCTTCTAAGGGTCAATATCAGTTTTTTGTAAGATAATTTGTGTTATTTTGTCCTGTGCACTGCTCATTAAATTTGAATGATAGTATGATAGTAGAATATTGTCAAATCCTAAAACTTAAAACAAAAATTATCCTACTAATATTTTGGTGAATAGGAGATTACTGATTTGAGTGTACTGATCACTGGTAAAAAAAAAAAAAAAAATTATCTGTATGAGTTTGCTTACTTGTACGGTGTACATTTTAGGACATCCTCAGATCTCAGTCATCAAATGAAAAGGCGTCATGCCTCAGACTAAAAGGCTTCAGTCATCGGACAAAACGGCATCGCGTCTCTGACTGAAAAGCTTCAGGTCTCAGGAAAAACGACGTCAGGTGTCAGGTCTCATACAATTAACGTTAGGCATCAGACGAAACAGACTCAGAAAAAAAGTCATCAGACGAAACGGACTCAGACAAAAAGTCATCAAACGAAAAGGACTCAGGTGGAGTATCGCGTTGCCCCGCCCCATGTGACGTCACACGCACGCCGTTCACAGGAAGTAGTAATGGTTGATTGATGGCAAAAGGAGGTAAGCAGCGTCTGATATTTTATATTTTAACAGTTTTATTCAAATGTTACACTAATTAAGTTATATAGGAAAGAGAACATGCTTTTCGAGAGTCTTGTGTGCACGTTTAAAAAGTTAGTTAGCCATATTGCAACTAGCCAGCTTTTATTTTGGCCAAGTAGTAAAATTACCCTTACGAAAAAAACATGATTTTACTATATATAAAAAAAACCACACACACACAAAATTAAATCATGGTATCCACAGATTAACCATGGTTTTGCTACTCACCATAGTTTAACCATGGTGTTTGTGGTAAAACTGTGGGTATACAAATGGTACGTTAGTCATTACACTAAAAAAACATGTTACTACACTTTTACTATAATAAAACCATGGTCACTTTACGTCTTGGTAAAGCAAATTCTTTCAAGTTATTAGATTGAAATCTTGGTCTAATTATAACATACCTGTATGAGTCTAACACCAGTTGTTGAATTAAATGATTTTGTAAATACAATGGTTCTGTCTTATAATTAAATATATATTTGTTTGTTTCAGTCAATCAAGTTATCGCTGACATTTTCTGGGTAAGCGTGGCTATGCTGAGCAGGACGATTACCTGGATTCACTACCCATTTAGATTTCCAGGCAACAAATAAGCTCCTCCATGCCAGAGAATTACTGTTCGTTCAATCAAAACCTGCATGTCATCCTGGACTGTACAGAAATCTGCTGTGAAAGCCCTACATCACTGAAACTCCACTCTGAAGTTATAAGTGCACTACCACATTCAAAGGTCTGGTTGGGGTAGCTCTGTGTGGTGCAGTGGAGATGTGGTTATGGCAGACAAGGGGTTCACTATTGAATATATGCTCTTCAGTATTGGTGCTAGACGGATCATTCCACCTTTCAAATGTGCCAAGCAGTTCAGCAAACAGGACTGTGAAAAAACACAGGACCACTGCACGCCTCAGACTTCTGGTGGAAAGAGTGATTCGAAGGGTCAAGGAAATACACATCTAGGATTCTGTTCTGCCACTCACCTTGTCAGGAAGAATTAATCAGATCTGGCATAATTGCTGTTTTATGGTTTATTATCAGGGACCAATGTTTCTTGAGCAGTGAATCTATATTATTACAATAGTAGTGTTACAGTGTTAACATTTGATAGTAGTTTTTTATTTATTACATTTTTTTACCTTTTCAGTTAGTTGCAATGCATACCTACCACCATTAAATGTGTTTTTCCTTTTTTATTGTAATGTAAAATTGTATATTTTGTATAATGAAATTATTTAAATAAAATGTCCCTGAAAATAATTTCACAGACACAATGAAATAGTTGACAATGAAAAGTATTTTTATAATAACTCATGAAAAAAATCTTCTTTGTTATATCACACAATGTATCAAATGTAAATATACGCAAGTAGTAAAAGAATATGCATATCATATACATTACAGAAGATTTCATACAAAAAGTATTCACCTTGGTATGTACATTTATCTAATTAATAGCAAGTACAATATATTTATTGTTATAATTTGTGATGTATCTAATATGTTATCAAAGATCTACTACAAAATATGCTACATACTACTCAACTACATAAAGTATATTTACTATGAATGTAAAAATAAATCTTAGGTTCATACTATAATATGAACAGAATCTGTCCATTCATACCACTGAAAGATACACATCCAGATAAACGTTATAACAGTACTTTCATTGATGTTATGAAGGCATCATCTCGCCAGATCATCTGTATTATGAAATCTGATTGTGTGTCAGTCACAAAGTCACACCAGTGTAGACCAGTCACTGCAGTCTGACCTTGTACCTGCCAGTAGTACTTATGGGTCTCTTTAAGTTTGGCTAGTCCTCTTTGAATTTTCATAAATGGAACCTGAGCAATGTTTTCAGCAGAGGTGCTTTTTACCTCCACTAGTCCAAACGAATGTTTCAGATGGATCATGCACTCGTCCGTCTGGCCAAATTTAAAATTACAGCCAAACTGAAAACCAAGCACAGTTAGTGGGGGGAAATTAAGATCAGGAACACCTGCAGCTATACGGGGACACTGGAATGAAAGTGGACTGCCAAGAGGTACAACTCTACTTTTGACATGCCCTCAAGTATTTGCGGCAGCAAAGGCTTGGGATTAATCTGACGTAGTTTTGCACCAGAAGCCAAGACATCAGCATCTGGAAGGGGACCTAAAGAAATGAACACAAATGATGAGTCATGAAGACATTAAGCTATAGCTGTGCGCACACTCACACACACAAACA
This sequence comes from Carassius auratus, assembly GCF_003368295.1. NCBI lineage: Eukaryota > Metazoa > Chordata > Actinopteri > Cypriniformes > Cyprinidae > Carassius > Carassius auratus. The sequence goes on from NC_039250.1 coordinate 23,957,251, forward strand.
GAGTTGTGAATTACCTGTGTAAGCCTTTTAATTGGGTAGACTTGGTTCCATTCTTCCCAACTGATTCTGGTTTCAGGACACAAAGTTCACTCGCTGCCTCTGGATGAACTCCCTTAATATAAAATGAATACAGTAATAGTTAAAGATTGTTTACTGATCTTGGGTGGTTTTCATTTATATATTTGTTACTTAATCTGCACTCTTGTTCATTATTAGTATATGATGTTTAAATGTTTACATATACTTTCTTTGAGTTAATAGTTTTCTTACCAATGCAGAAAAAAGAAAAATACATGCCTGTGCTCTTGGACGATGCCATCTCTGTGGCTCACTTGATTTTATTCATCTTCTTAGTTGTGTTTCACTCCAAGATAAAAGCATTAGATGCTGTAAACATTTTTTTTCCATTTGTATAAGGATATTGTATAACATCAGTGAAGAAGTACATTATCGATTAAACTTAACGGTAACACTTCCTATGAAGCCCGTATTTAAAACAAATTATAAGAGAATTCTTATGGCATTATGATGAATGCATAATGTATTAGAAAAAAAACTTTTTAATATGTCATATCATCTCATGAGTAATCATAACAACAGTTTTAATGTGTTATAATGTTTACTTATTTGTGGTTATAGCATTTAAGATTATGATTTATAATACGCAATGAATATAATGCATCCACTTAACTTACAATAGAATGTTTCCCTTAGATATAATACAAGTCTCATATCTTGGCATTGTTGTTTTGTTACTTTACTCAAAGCAGGCAAATACCACTATACATAATTACAACAATAATAATGAAAATAAAAATATTATTTTTCCTTAAACAACCAACATATCAAATATCTGATTAGATGAATGTGTAATATGGCACTTTTGATTTTAACAATATTTATTGTAATATCAATAAGATAGTAAGATACTGTATATATTTTAAATAAATAATGTCACGATATAAGACTTATAAACCATTATAAAGTTAAATAAGTATAAGTTTTATACGTATAATTGTTATAATTATTTATGAGATGAAACAACAGTTTTTCTATATTTAATGCATTGTGGTTTTATTATAGTAAAAGTGTAGTAACATTGTTTTTTTAGTGTAATGATTAACGTACCATTTGTATAACCACAGTTTTACTACAAACACCATGGCTAAACTATGGTGAGTAGCAAAACCATGGTTAATCTGTGGATACCATGATTTAACTATATCGACCATGTGTTTTATTTATTTATTTATTTATTTATTTGTGGTTTTTGATAGTAAAATCATGTTTTTTTTCGTAAGGGTAATTTTACTACTTGGCCAAAATAAAAGCTGGCTAGTTGCAATATGGCTAACTAACTTCTTAAACGTGCACACAATACTCTCGAAAAGCATGTTCTCTTCCCTATATAACTTAATTAGTGTAACATTTGAATAAAATATAAAATATCAGACGCTGCTTACCTCCTTTTGCCATCAATCAACCATTACTACTTCCTGTGAACGGCGTGCGTGTGACGTCACATGGGGCGGGGCAACGCGATTCTCCACCTGAGTCCTTTTCGTTTGATGACTTTTTGTCTGAGTCCGTTTCGTCTGATGACACTTTGTCCGAGTCCGTTTTGTCTGATGACTTTTTTTCTGAGTCTGTTTCGTCTGATGCCTAACGTTAATTGTATGAGACCTGACACCTGACGTCGTTTTTCCTGAGACCTGAAGCTTTTCAGTCAGAGACGCGATGCCGTTTTGTCCGATGACTGAAGCCTTTTAGTCTGAGGCATGACGCCTTTTCATTTGATGACTGAGGTCTGAGGATGTCCTAAAATGTACACCGTATACTTGCTTTGCCAAAGCTTAACATGTCCACCCTGTCAGCATAAAATTTGCCAGAAGTGACTAAAATACAGTATTTTCAAAATACGTACGTTTAAATATACAAACTTCTCTTCAACAACCAGACTTCATATATAGCTAGTCACAGTTTCTTGTAAGCTAATATGCTAATTATATCTCAAAATGTCCACCCTGTCTGCCACTTAGACACATAAACATGACAGGGTGGACATAGCATTCATTTGTCGTTAATATTGCTAAAAAAATAAATGGCTTATTTTATTGTGGCGAGTGGGGCGGGGCCGAGAGGCGTGGGAACGAGGAGTGAGGTCAGGTGTAGTGATTGAAAATGAGCTGCACCTGCGCCCCACCGCCGGTATCGAGTCCCACGTAGGAGATGGAAGGATATAAAACTGCAGCGACGACCGTGAAGGACGAGAGAGGACCAGGCCTGGGACATATTTTATGTTTTGGTTTTTATCATTTGCATCTTAATTTTTCAATGAAAACGTGGTTAAAATTAATATATGAATGGGTGGACATCTTATGGTTCATGCTTAGAATAATATGGCTCATAATCATATATATATATATATATATATATATATATATATATATATATATATATATAATTTAGAAAATGTGTGGGGAGCTCTGCTAGTATGTTTCTGTAGAACTTTTACTATTTATGATATGTCATAGAGTGAATGGGAAATTAAAACCATTGTGAGGGTTGAAAGGCACTTCACTTGAAAATACTTCTGTCTGTAAAATCTCTTTTTTTATTTTTAGCATTGTGTTTGTATAAGATATTGTGAGTGAGTTCAAAAATATTTTGTTAGATATTGTTTCTGATGCTACATTGTGCTCATAAACATCTGTTCTTTTCAGTGATTATTCATATCTCTGTGGTAGATGTCATCTTCACTGTTGCCAGTATTACCTGTTAACAGATTCAAAATGTCTAATGGGAGGACTGTCAGAACACAACATTTACGTGTAGCTGAGTATTGGCAACAGTTTCTACGGGTTTGGACGAACTTCAGCATAGTTTTTAGGTACATTAGTGTAGCGAACTATTTTTATTAAGGCAGATTTTTCATTGACGTCCCGCCACATATATTCAGGAGAGAGCAGTTTACTAGGTTTGTTCAAAAGGAAATACTTGTTCAAGTGAGACTCCTCTTGCCATACCGCTTCAATAGAGTTTGCAGCATCAATTTTCAGATGCTCCCTGCAGGTTTTGGTGAGAAGATGTACATCCTCCAAAAAGCCACCAAATGCAGCACCAGCGTAATAATAATCACCTTCCTCAACAGGAATGTATGCTTTAGATTCTGGCCTGCGCTCATATGTGAATTGATTTCTTGGAACATTAAAGAGCCAAGGATGTAACACACCTACGAGACGACCCAAAGTCTCTGCACCCCACCGGCCATAGAACTTTCCGTCTATGTCAAGGCAGAAAATATAATCTGCCTCATTGAATAATTCATTCTCTATTAGTTTTTCCAGTTTTTCCATCCTGTTCATACTGATGTCCTGCCATCGATTCATAGTCGGAACCTTTTCAATTGTCAAACTACGGTTTTCACCTATCTTCACTTTAGGAATTGACTCTGGTTGATCTGTAAACAAGTAGTAATGCACTCGAAATCCGACAAAATAATGTTGTTCTGCTGACTCCAGAAAATCTTTGACAAAACGTGTGTATCTAACAAACAGAGAAAACAAATTCATTATAGTTAATTTATCCTTTAATGATTAATATTTCCAGAAACAAGGACAAAATGAGAATTCTTAATACAAGATGAAAGGTATCATGAAGACTTACTTTCCCAAAGCAAAGACAGTGGTTGCTATGGTGAGATGTTGTTGTTTGTAGATGGAGTCGATCAGTGTGGAGTCAAAGGTTCCCTCCCAAATGATTGGAGCTGACCATGGTGACACAGAAGCAACATCTGTCCGACTTCATTAAAAACACAAATACAGCGCTGTAATCATTCCATCCATTATATTTAGTAACAACAGATTGGTAAAAGCATATTACTCACCCAGCCACCACACTCGGCTTGTTGTACAACAACCTGCAATAAAAATGAATAAGCAGATAGAACAAAATACATTTTATTGGTTCATGAATTTGATGCACATTAAAAACATGGTTTTAGAAGTGTTTTTTTTTTTTTTACTTCCATCAATGGACTAAAGACATCATTTAACTCTCACTTGTCATGTAACCAGAACCACAAGAACCAAGAATGTTTTTGTCTTGAGCAGTATAGTCTTTATAAACTATGGATCAACTTAAAAATAAAGACACTTTTAAGAAAATGAAGTTTTACTCACCCTGGTGATGAGCGCAATTCAATGATCTTTGGCTTCCATTTTGGCCTGATTGAAATAGTCAAACTCTTACTCATTTGAATTTGATTATGTTTGTGTGTGTTTGCTTGTAATTTATTGTGGTCATTACTCACTTGATGATGCCTTGTTCAGTTATCTGCTGATTGCATCTTAATACAGTAATAATAATAATTAATCATCATCATTCAGTATCGCAAACCCCTCAAATCCCAACACACACAGTACACTCAGGGTCGTAGCCTGATAAAACAGATACTCAGTTGAATTTAATTATGTTGTGTGTGCATCTGTTTATGAATATGAGCATGTACATTAATAGTAGCACGTGTGTCAATGTTTCCAAAAGGATTTTGTGAGACTTGTGGCAGCGGGTTACGTCTCATATTATAATTTGCATATTTATGACGCCATTGCATCAAGTTTCGTTCACACAAGTTCTGGCATTTTAGATCTATAGTACTATCTAAACTGTCACATACTGTAATATAACAAAATGTCCAATAAATCTGTTCCCATTTATATATTTTCTACAAACAGTGACTAAACACAAGTAACCATACCACTTAAATCATGATTTATAATCGCTTCATCGGCTGATAAAATCAACATTTACTTTAAAGAACGATATGCGCTGGTTTTGGCTATATTACTTTTTTTTGTTTTTTATGCAGTGCTGCCTGCGTCTGAGTAACAAACTACGTGCACATTAACATATTAACTACTGTGTGTTCATATTTCCTATTTAGTCCAAACAGTCAGTAAGCGACAGTTATTTGGAAACTATGTTGGAAAGTAACTGAATGCGCCGCTTCTCTGCCGCGCACTGCACAGAACAGACGCTGAGAGAGACAACCCTGCGCTAAAGGTTTATCAGGAAAGAGTCGTTAGGTTTGTTCATAGACGCGGGAACGTATTTTGAGCTGAGGGTAACTACAAGAGTGATGCGAGAAGACTGACACTATGATTGCGGATCCAAAGCGCAACTTTTGTAAAAGTTTAATTTCTTCGTTTAATAGTAGTAGGCTATAAATAACAATAACATTGAACCAGAGGCAATTCGTTTTTTAAAAGGGGAAATACTTCATTTATTTAGGTTACAACGGATATCCATCTTATTATTTTTGTTAATACAAGGTAGATATAGCTAGAATTTGTCATTGTAGCCTATTTTATGGCTTTTTGATTAATAATAAACCACAAACTACGATCGTTTTAAAGAAGCATAAGGGGGAATCTGTAGGCTACTTATTTGTGTTAAACGCGGGTAAAACATCCTTATTTATTTTGTAAAGAAAAGTTCAAAGTTTAATATAGCCTGAATTTGTAATTGTACTGTTTTATTGTAACGTTTTTATTTATTTATTTTATTTTATTTTTATAATTTTTTTTTTTTATAAAAATGAGCAATGAACTTTCATTTAAAGTAAGGGAAAATCCAAAAACCTTATTTGTTACAACGCGGGTAGCCTACATCATTCTTATTTGTTCCGTTCAAGTTCAAAGTAAAAGATCAGAATAAGTGCTACGGATGTGAGAATGCGAGATTTGTTGCTGCTGAGGAAGTCACTCTGGCTCTTTTTCTGATGTCTGTAGAAATTGATGTTAATTCTTAATTTGTGTACACTATGGCAGAGACATGGCACGGGCAGTGGATATTTGTGGAGGTCAATGTGAATAATGTAGCGTGCTGCCACAAATAAATCAACGTATACAAAAATATTGTTTCTTGTGTGTTCAAGATTGATGTATGTTTATGAACATCGTTACTCACTTGAGGCCTTGTTCTATTATCTGCTGATTGCAGCTAAAAAAAAAAGTAATAAATAAATAAATAAATAAAATTAATTTATAAAATAAAAAATAAAAATAAAAGTATAAATACATTAAAAAACATTCAGTAATGCAAACATCTGAAATCAAGAGAACAACACATCTACACCATGTTTTTTTTTTTTTTTTTTTTTAACTGCAATAAACTTACATGCACTGGATATTGTTCAGGTAAATGAACCTGTAAAGAAAGACACATAACTTCTTCTTATGTATGTTCATCTTATGCTTGTCATGTATAAAGAAAATGCATTTAATAATTTGCTTAATACTGTAGGGCTGAAATACTACCAATTTTTCTAAAGATTAGTTCATTAAGATGTTTGCATCCAAAATAATGTGCATAAGCAGAATAGAGTGGCAATATGCTAAATAATTAATACTCCTGGTAACATCAAGCAGTGGTAATGCTACCGACTTCTGAGAAATAATACTGCATTATTATGACATCAATTCACAACCCAGCCACAAAGGCAAACAATGTAATATTGATAAAGAGTAATTACATACCCACTCAAAACCATCCCAAAGAACACAATGATGAGAACATTCTGACGGACCAACATTGTTCCTGGAAAACTAATGTCCAGACTGAAGTTAGAGACAAGAGTAAATGAGAGGAATAGAGCAAGCGAGATGTGGATCAAGAAAGGACGAGTCTGTACATTTTATAGTCAAATAAACACGGGGTGGGGCCCTGCATTAGAATGAAACAAACCACTTTAAATCTGCAGTCTGTAAATGTTGCCTCTTTGTTGCCATCTTTGTTTGAAACCTGCAATTGAAGTTATTTTATTTTATTTTATTTATTTATTTTTTGGGGGGGGGGGGGGGGGTGTTGGATGCTGTAGGCTATTTCAGAATCACAGATTCTAGCCTACGTCTTGGAAGTATGACCTAAATAAGAATTCTCACTGGATGCAGTCATCCGAACAAGTCTGCCATTGTTTTGACCAACTGAGGAAAAAAGCATTAAATCGAATGAACATTGTTACTACAAGTATGTAATGTGTATTAGCATGTAAATTTCAATTTCTGTACAGTCTAAGTACCATTTGAATTTCATATAATGATATTATTTTAAACCAAAAAGGTAATTATTCTTCCTTAGAACTATTTCTATTTAAAATACAAATCTTGTGTAATCCCACATTTTCTATCTGGTAGATACACATTTAAAACTGTAATATAATGTCATTTCAGTCGCATGTGTTTCATAAACACATAATCCTTTCTGGATTACAGTCCAGCCAAAAAAAGTATTCATTTAATTATTCCAGCTGTTGCAAGAAAGGGCTATAAATGATCCACCACCTGCATCCTCACATGTGATAAAGCTTACTACCCAGATAGCAAAATACACTTGAGTCAGTTACGGTCAGATTCTTGTCTGTCTGAGGCACTCGGCCTGGCTCCGTCTGCCGTGCTTGGCCCGGATGCTTGTGGACTCGCTGCCTGACACTGAAGTGCACAGTGTACACATGGCCTGAATACATTTTTATATCTACTTTACTGTACACTAATCCATTTAAAATTGATACAAAGACAAAATGTTTCCTTTCATTTCCATTATATGAATGCAACAATGTGGTATCACGCAACAGAGACGACCACGCCACCTTATGACTCGCACCCCGGGAAATACCACGCACCCTCAGGTGCTACTAAAGGATAAACAGGTTCGCTACTACTAGAGCAGCAAGAGATGTGACTTACCAAAATAAAATATTTTACACAGAAGTCATTAATCTTAAACATAAAAAAATGGTCTCATCAACAGATTACCAATTGAATACCCACAAGTACAAAGAGACCATAATAAATCGTACCTTAACAGAAAGGACAAGCCCAGTACAAATCAGTGCATCTGAATTCATAAAGCAAGTGACAAACCGAAAAGAAACTACAACAAAACACTTCTGTTAAACGTCAGTATCAAAGCTCGTCAAACATTCACTTGTGGTTATTAATGCACAGAACACTCAGAGGAGCAGCGGTCCAGCACGGTGAAGGTCACACAGTCAGCTGCATGCACAGGACAATGAAACCGTAATCAGACAGTATACAAAAACAGCCATAGGAACAGGGTTATGAAACCACAGCTAGCGCTCTCAGGCCACACCTAAAATACAAATATAAAAACACAAATATCAAACAATTCCCCTCCCGCTTCAAAAGAAAGGAAACCAACAATAAAAGTTTCTTACCTCATTCTTGGACAACAGTAGCTTTATGCTTCCTGCGCTCATCACTTCGGACACACACAAACACACACACACACACACACACACACATCCCAGGGGAAAGCAACCAGACAGCTAAACCCTGGGACCTTTACGGCCAACAAAACAGAAACACAGAGTGGAATGACCATGCCACAATTAGACTTCTTATGAAGTCACTAGGCCTCCAGTAGAACCCACCTCAATGATTGAGCTGCTAGGTGAAATATGCAAAGATTAAAATGGAAACTGATTCTAATGAATCCACCAACCATAATAAAACTCATCCGGTCACATATACAGTACATACTAACACGACCTAACACAATCTAATCTACGCAACACTCTTCTCACTCCTGTTAAATGATTTCTGATTGAATAATGGCTGCTGTGAAATAAATAAATATTAAAATAAATTAGAAAAAGTAATTTAATTTTTTATATATATATATAAATTATTAAACTTCTTTAACAACATTAAAAACGTATTTATCATAAACGCTTGACCAGTAATATAGCATACTTTCATTAGGATGCCAAACCTTTATTATGTCTAAAGTGACATCGCTGACACTGCTGCTGAAGCTGTTATCTGTGTTCTGGTGCTGCTCTGAGGGTCTGGTCTTCATCTCTCCAGTCACGTCTCCAGTCACTACAGTGTGTGTTGCTGTAGTGCTGCTTTGAGTAATGTGGCTTGACGTGAGTCTCACAGAGGAAAACACCAAAGGCTGAACAACACTTCACAGCCTTCAATCTGTGCTCAGTGCAGAAATCACAGAAGCTGTTTGGTGAATCCACATACCACTCTGTCCTCATAGACAAACAAGTAGGAGAATCTTATCTTATTCTGTGAGGAAATACCATGTTCTTATTTATTTGTGTATTATTATTTTTTTATTACAAGACTATGGTGTGATTTTTTTTTTTTTTTTTACAAGATTTTGGTGTGTACAATTCCTGACCATGTAGATGTGTTGCCTCTTGATTCATTCATATGATTGTCACTTTTCAGGGAGATATAACTAGTGACTTGTGAAGTCTTTTTTATTTATTTTTTATTTTTTTTTAAACGTGTCAATATATGGGTTTGAAACTAGTACTGGTTTGTCTTGAATATATTTCCTTTATGGGCAGACAATCTTATGGGATCTATGGGTATATAAACACAAACACGCAAACATGAACAGATGTTGTATGACTGCAAACACATACGCAGAATCAAAACTTGCTGGCTTTTACTTTATAAACCTGTAAAGATAAAGCAAAAATGCGAGAATATGAGTGAAAGAGGAATTGAAACACTTTAAATTGTTATAAGGATCAGTATACAAATTATTAGAAATGTTCGGTCTTGCACATCTGTCAATATCCCTTTGCTGATCACCACTTCAAATCTAATTTAGAAGCACTTGAGGCTCAAATATCCGCCCTCCCTAAATAATTGTAAGTGAATATGTGAGCTGATTTTTTTTTCTTTTTTTATCTCCAGGGCACCCAACCGAAATCCAATAACCAGCAATGCCAGCATTAAAAAATATCAGTAAAGAAGGTGAATCTTGTTTAAGGGTTATTGTTATTATTATTTTGTAAAACTCTCCTATTAGGACTGTACAAAAAGTGTTATATTAATCCAATTAAACAAAAAAAAAAGAATTTCGCGGTCAATTGAAATTGGATCTGAAATCATTTGCTGAATTGTCCTATTGACTATGGCTGCCACCTTGTGGCAAGATATTGAATCGTACTGATTTCGTTTATAAAATGTATTTTATTTCTCTTTCTGAACAAAACCCCCTGCCACATCTGAACAGAATTCCTATTTTATTACACAGTATAATACAATGTTCCAACTATTCTGAAAAAGAGAGTAAAGCAGGGAACACACTTGTCTTCGACTGCAAGTGGATTCTGGCAACATCTATAAACCAAAATCCTAAGATCTCAGAACACATGGGTAACATCATTGTGAAAGCAGTGGTAACATTACATGTACAATAACCATATAAAGGCAACTGAGCCTCAAGGGCTAAAATGTAATATAATTTATTTTAGATTCATATTTAATATAAACAATCTTAAAGCCATCAGTATCACTCGTGCCTGTCATTAATTAAAATGTTTCTTTAAGGTTTAATGTACCCTATTCACCTCATGGCCACTGTTGTCTCTGTCTAATGTACAAACAAATTAATTTTGCAGAATGCTGTGTTAAAGAATATCATGTTATGTCATCCTGATACAGGAAATACAATCTGACAAAATGAGACAAATGTATTCCAGTTGACATATTACACAACAAATATAAAGCATGAGCTGCATTCCTGAAGTTACTGCTATAACTACATCCACACATTAGGTCCATGATATATAAGAAACCACCAAAGATGAGCAGATCACATCTTTGTGGTGACAAAAGAATATAAAGACACTTAATTAGGTCTCTACAAGGGAATTGTTTAATTTAAAGTGGAGAATTAATAGGAATAAAACCAAATATTTTAGGATGTGTGCAGTTTGTAGTAAAACTAATATATAGACCAAAATCTGTGTGGTAAATTACTCAATGTAAAGTACAGCATGTCAACATGGACCTATGTAAACAGCACAAGTAAGGCATTCGACACACAAGCAACATTGTTCCTTTAGCCTCAAATTACTCCTTTTCTTTCTTAAGGACACTTAAGAATATAAGCAAGTCACCGTCCAGATGAGAACTGACTTGTTTTGCGAATGGATTGAGAGTTAAGGACTGACTTTTAATGAATAACAAAGGGTGTTTTGCAACTGCAACATAATTTGCTTTGATCATACGCTAATCAAATCAAGCTAATATATATTTAAATACGTAAAATTAAGAGGTCTCTGATGGGTTCTAATGGCCTTTTAATTTTTTTCTTTCTCAACCAATCGCTTCGCCTAATTCCCAACCGCTATTAAGCATCATGTTGAATTAGATCAGAGGTAAACATCAAGCTCTGATAGAGGCTAAACAGCTTGATATTAGGAATCCCAACCCTCTCTGTGTGTGACACGAGTGAAAACAGGGTTTCTGTATGCACAGCTGAGTCTGACGTCGAAAGCCCTCGTACATGACAAAAACAGATGCCCTATGAACCCCACAGTGCGCACGGCCATATCCATGCAGATCCCTAAAGGACCGACACTACATACCTCCTAAAAAGTAATTTTTTTGTCAGATAAAGAATTGACATAAAACAGTCAGACGAAAATAAAAGAACTAAAGAAAATACAATTAATTAAAAACCACAATCTTGATCTCTACATAAGGTCGGTTTAGGGTTCAAATAATAATAATAAATGTTTCTTGAGCAAATCAGCATATTACAATTATTAACAATGGATCATGTGACACTGAAGACTGGAGTAAAGGCTTGTTCACACCAAGGACGAGAACTATAAAGATAATGATAAAGATGTAGTTGTAAAAATCATTCTTAATATTAAAGAATAGCAGAGTCCACACCACGGCTATACTGATAAAAGCACAAACAATATCACTGGAATCACTTGCACGATGATTGTTTTTTTTTTTACTTGATGAACGATATAAACATTGACACCCAATCAGAACTCATTTTGTTCTCAGGAGATAGACCGTGCACTAAGAATAAACAGACAATATGTGGATGCTTATATTGTTATTTTTATAGTTATAATTCTTGGTGTGAATGGGTAAATTGGAACAGTAAAATCTATTAAAATAGAAAACCGTTATTTTTAGTTTGAATAATATTTAACAACATTACAGTTTTTACTGTATTTCTGATCAAATAAATGCAGCCTTTGTGATCATAAAAGACTCTTTTCAAACATTAAAAATATTACTGAACCCAAACTTTTTGAACGGTGGTGTGGTTAAACAAAACACTGCAACTTATCGACTGTTTTAGGGTTATGGTCACACAAAGTAAAAAAACAGATCACATCCTTTTTAACTCGACACACTAACCCAGATCACGTCCGAAAGTGTTGCAACAGCATTGGCTCTGATTAACTAAACCACAACATCTGTTCTATCACTTAAATGATCAACAATAACTGCAAATCTGTGCATAACCTCTCTTTCTGTTTAATAGCCAAAGATATACGTGGCAGGATAGCTTCAGTTTACGACATTTAGAAAGACCCCATTTAAACATTCAGGATTTAATTTGTTAACAACTTTCAGAGTTGTAAAAAAATCTCACAAAACAGGACAAAAGGTGGTGGGTGCATGAAGTAAGACAACAAAGGTTACGAAACAAAACTCCTCCATTTTAGTCACCCTAAAGCAGGATGACAGGACAATTCTTCAGTTCCGGCTAGTCAAGTGTGGTGGAGGAGAAAGGCTCCACTTTTTTTGGGCCAAACCCACAAGTGGTGCGTGCAGTTTGTGGAATGTGGGACATTCATTTCCAGTTGATCGGGTCGATGGAGCGGGATCGTAATGCTGGTGACAACACCGTGTTCTCTGGTAGTGAGGGGCGTTCCTGTATTTGCATTCCACGCAAAACCACACGGTCACTCCAACAAACAATCGTCAGGTTCCCTGTTGAAGAGGCACTACTGGCCCCCGTTGTAAGCGTAGTCTGCTTTATTGTGCATGATGAGTTTGTTGTCCACAAAGTAGAAGCTGTCTGATCTAGTCTCATACGGGTGCTCAATCATCAATCGAACTGCAGGAGACAAAGAAAAGACACAGCACTTTAACAAACGAACACAGACATGTACCACGCTCTCCTCTATCTGAGCACTGATAAGAGAGTGAGGTCTGAAATTATTACAAGCCTGACACAACGAGTGAGATCAGTATGCTACTAGCAAGACAACTGATTACTCTTTTGTGCCAAATTACCTCTCAGCATTTGAGGGAGGGGACATTGGTATTAATTCAAGGTGGGTTTTAATAAGTAGTTTTCTCAGATTACAGTATAATTATAAAATTATTAGTGCTGTCAAATGATCAATCGTGATTGATTACATCCAAAATAAAAGTTTTTGTTCACATAATGTGTGTGTGTAAGTGTGTGTATATATATATATATATATATATATATATATATATATATATATATATATATATGAAAGTATTTTGTTTATATATTGCATATATTTGTATATAATAAATTATATATGTAAATACATGTAAATATTTTCAAAATGTATACTGTATGTGTGTCTGTTTATATATACACAATAAATATACACACAGTACACAAAGATGTATTATGTAAATAACTTATTTTGGATGCAATTAATCACGATTTGACAGCACTAAAAATTATATAAATTATAATACAAATAATACATTAAAATTAAGATTAGGTAAAATCAAGATTAGGTGAGTTTCTACTTGGAACAAAGAAAATTATTTGTCAATAGGGTAAGAAAAAAATAACGTTTCCATTGGAATTAATGATTTTATATATGTACTGGAAAGCAAAATAAAAATACTGAATACGTTTTTTTTTTTTTATATAAAAATAGCTAAAAAATATGTATTATTTATTTTAAGTAAACAGTAAGTTTCAAAATCTATAAAAAATTAAGTGAGTTTATACTTAGAAGAAAAATATCTGTCAGTGGGGTAGCAAAAATAAACCTGTAAAAAAAAACAAAAAAAAAACAAATGATTTTAAATGTACCTGCTTAATGTAATAAAACAAAATAAGAGTAAAACAAAAACAAAACAGCATGTTTGATTTAATAGCTTAAAGAACTGCTGTAATCATTCAAATATTATTTAGTTCATTCAAATAGTAACCAGAACACTCACTGAGGTCATCTGGGAGCTGAGGAAACTCGTAAATATGTTCACACGTGTTCCGGCTGTTCGGGATACAGAAGCCGAAGTCAAAGTCAAAACTCTTCAGGAGGCGCTCTTGAAAATAATGCCTCTCAATCATTCTGAAGTTGGTAACAGGTCGATCGCCAACTGTGAACTCCACCCTGAGAGAGTGTGAACAGAGAAAAGAGACGTTTCTCCACACACCAAAAAAACATTCAGTTCAGCTGAACTGTAACTAAACAAGAGCTTTATGATGTTTGATAATGCTAACTTAAAAAGACCATATGACATTCCACTACACAGACTGAAGTCTGCTCATGTTTACAGCCAAACTGAAGGAATTACTGAGGTCAAATCATGATTTATTCATGATTTCTGTGGGATTTGGCTAATAACATTGCCCAAGTGTTGCAGCAGATGACACAAGCTCCTTTGTTTCAAAACATGAGAGCTGGTCAACTGAATTTCAGACCCACCAAGGTCTGTGTCCGTGCTTTTTTGAGAAACTTACGTGGCTCCGACTGTGCGTAACTTAAGGAACGCAGGTGTGAACTGGTAACGAACAAAGCGCCCGGCGCTGGTGTCAACCTCTCCGTTTTCCTCATCCTCCTCATCAAGGTCTGAATGCAACAGTTTGAGAGAGAATATAGGGTTATTATCATTAGCTGAAACGAAAACCATTAGAAAATAAACATTACCTGGAAAAAGGCTACATTTTTTCATTTTTGTTTAATTTAAGTACTACAATAAACTAAAACCGAAAGAACTAACGCTAAACATTACCAATTTTTAAAAAGCTAAAAGACAGACATTTGAATATGGCTCAGAGGATCAGAAAGACGAATCTTGCATGCAGAGCAAAACCACAGCTATATATTGGCTAAAGAAATTTCCATAAACAGGACATACAATTCCCTCATATACTAAGTTCCAAGAGAGTAGAAGCCTCTAATATTTTTCATTCGGTTGCAATGTAATGAAATCATTAGATTAGTGCAGCATACATCAGCATGGAAGACTGACATTCTAACTAATAAATATGACTTTAAATGGTGTTGGGGGGGGGGGGGCAATATATGGATAAATCGCTCACAATAAGACCTATGACATGCATTTACAAAATAGACCAGGGAAATTTCATTACATTACTTTGTTGAACTGGGTGGCCTTTCAGTTTGCATTTCACATGCTAAAAGCAAATAAAGTTAGTCATCATAAAAGAACCATTGTGTGAAATCATTTACTAGTTTAACTTGAAGACAAAGAAAGGAAACGTACCACACTGTGGTGGTTTGGCAATCTCAAAAAGGACAGTGCCCGTCTCCAGGTCCCTGATCTTAAACCGTGTGAAGTCAATGCTGTAGATGTTGTCCTCTGGTTTACACAAATAGTCTGTGGAGGGAACATGTATCATGTACTTCAATAATAGAAACATAGTATACAGTAGTTTTATATTCAGTAAGAGACTAGAAACAAAAAGAAAGCTATGTAGCAATACTCTCAGACTGCTAAATATGATGTATGACCTAAAGTGCTGTTTGTTGCTGTTTAAAACAGACAAAATGCTCTCTGGAAGCACATTAAAATGTGTTGCATGGACTGGGCCTGCATGAAGTAAACAAACACATGAAGTCGAAGGATGCTCGAACTCATAATACGTGTTCATAGCGAGCATCTGAGAAGTTGTGAGCTGAAGCAGGTATCAGAGTGGAGTCTCGGAACTCTTACCGCGAGTGACTGCGCGAAGTCCCAAAACTTCATCCGGAGTGATTTCTCTCCCCAGCGCCCGCAGCTCTTCCTCCGTTACAGGCCGTCGGTCCACTTGATTTCGTCGCGATTTTAGCCTTTTCGGAACACCTCCTCCGGGTTTGCGGTCCCGAGGAGCCGTTGCCGTTGAATCCGAACCGTTGACTGCGGCAGCTGCCGTTTCGTTGCGGGAGCTCTGACTGTTCATCTCTCCGGGATCTCACAACGGCGGAGCGCGAACTGCGTTTCTGTTGAGCTCGACGCTCGCTGAATGCAAGATGGCGTAGCGCGTCACTATGGAGAACCTACGCCGACAGGATAGCAACGTGATTGGCCGAACGCGTTCGAAAGTTGCTATGGTTACCTGTTTACAAAAGTCTCCCCATTAGAAGGTCATTATTTATTCTGTATTTCTGATATTATTTATGCCCTGTAAAGTTTTTTTGTTTTACAATATTGCAATGTATTTTTTTATTTCGAATATTTTCATTTTGTTATAAATTATGTTATTTTGATATCGAGTTATTTTGATTGTATTTCGAATGCCATATTATCATTAGAAATTGGTTGTCTTAAATATCAACAAACAAAACCAATTATGTATTTATATTTTTAAATAATTTTTACTTTATCTTTTCTACGTTGCTGATAAATTGTTCCCGCGTTTGTGTATGTGTATTTATTAAATAAAACTTTAATTTTAACAATATATATATATATATATATATATATATATATATATATATATATATATATATATATATATATATATATATATATATATATATATTTAATTGTAACTATGTATGAATTAATTTTTTAATATTTTACTATTTACATATAATTTAATTAACAATTCCTTACATTTAAAAAGTGCCTTTCTAAGCACTCAACGCAGTTTACATTGTCAAGGGCTATCTAAACATTATATATTAATAATACACACTCACACACACACACACACACACATTTTAATTTAACAATATACAGTTGTGTTCAAAATTTTTCAACCCCCTTGACTTGCAAGACAATTTGCTGTGGAGGATAACATTTTATGAAATCAATTTTATCAAAGGCATCAGTAAAGTATGAGAGAGAGTTTGTTAATACACTTTTGAGTGATTCTGAGAATGGAACATTGATGAATCGTGATAAAATTCGAATTGGCTCTAAACATTCATGTTCAAAATTATTCAACCCCCTTTGTGCAGAATCTTTTATTCTTTAAAATCTCCAATAAACGCTGTCTGTAAGTGTTTAGAAGCTTCTGTCACCTCTCTACTACAGTTTTGGCCCATTCCACACCTGATAAAGCTTTCAGATCACTGATAATATTTGGTTTTCACATTGCCACTGCTTTCTTCAAATTCAACCAAATATTTGGCCTGACACTTTAAAGAATCCATGATGTCCTTCATACAGTCATGATTTCCACTTCCTTCTACAGTAAAGAAACCCCATAACAGGACTGATCCACCTCCAGGTTTGACGATGGAGATGGTGTTCTTCTGCTTATGAGCTTTGCCATTTTTTGCAGCAGACATACCGCTGACCCATGGGTCCAAAAAGTTCCAGTTTGGTCACATCACTGCATAAAACATTGCTCCAGATCTCCACAGGTCCACACAAATGAATTTTATCAAGTTCAAGTTGGCTTTTTGTTCTTCTTGATCAAGAGTGGTATGCTGCAAGATGTCTCAACATGAAGGCCATACTTGTCTAGTGTTCTTCTTACACACTGCTTTGAAATGGTTTTCCTCCTTTCATCGGGTCATCTTGCAAGTCTTTGGCTGTACATTGCAGGTTTTTTCTCAGTTGCTCTGATTAAACATGTTATGATATTGTGCTTTTTCTTCCACACCCTCAAAGGTTTTCTGGTAAAACACACTTTAAGCTAAGATATAAGGCTGAATTCTGTGTCTTTAAAACTTTCAATGTCTTGGAAATCATCATATAGCCTTAGCCTTTCTAAAGTAATACAATATTTCTTCTCTTTTGCTTTTGTGAGATCTCTGTTGACATTTTTGCCACTCAACTTCAGCACATGCATGGGCTAACTGTATGTGTAACGGCCCAAGCTAATTCTGTTTTTAATAGAGTTTCTAAAGGCTTAATTGTGTTTTGAGACTGTTTTATTCCCCACCATGCAAATAAGTGATTTAAAAACAGCAATGTTGAATAGGGGTTGAATAATTATGACATAGCAGTATTATTAAAAAACCTTATAACTCAAATATATTACATTATATATTGATAAAATCACTTTTAATATGCCAGTGAACTGTTATAGATGCAAGTTTTATTATATCCTGGATCTTCAGAAAAGCTTGTATTTGTAAAGTACTGCAGTCTCTAGGGGGTTGAATAATTTTGAACACAACTGTAGTGACTTATCAGGCATACACATTTACTTATTTAATATTTATTTAATAGGAACTATAAATCAATTCTATAATCTTGACCTGAACAATGATTGTTAACAGAATCTTATAAATTAAAAAAGAGCTCTTTAAAAATACCCTCAAGGCCAGATAGATAAAATAGCACATTTATTAAAAAGAAACAGCATCAGTTTGCAGTTCCCACTTAAGAAGCCTTCTCTCCAGACGTGTGGGTGCTAACCGTTCCAATACTATTTCACCAGTTCTGAGGGACGAGGTTCAAGAGGGGACAGGTAGTTGAACACAACTAACATTAACAGAGAAACTACATCCCTCGTAAACACATCAGTTTATGTGACATGGAGCAATACACAAGAGCTCTTTATGAAGGAGGACACAACAAAAGGCCTCCATGTGGTCTTTGGCTATTGTCCAAGAAGTTGTGCATTTGTAGAGGACTCACTAAACGGTTTTTCAGATGACAAAATAATGAAAACGCAATCATGCAATAAATCAACCTAAATGGTGGAAATAAAGATTCAAAGAGCACAAAATGATAATGCACATGAGGATGTATTCAAATTTAAGGCAACAAGGAATCAAAAAGTACACAATGCATAAAAAAAATAATAATAATAAAAAAATTCACACCAACAAACAAAATATTTTGTTAAAAAAAACACCAGGCCGTGCAATAAAAGACTAATCATAAAAAAAAAAAAAAAAAAAAAATGTAATTCAAAAGATCCTGAGGAAATAAAAAACAACTACTTCTGGAAAATAAAGTCTTTCAAAATGTTTGAATATTCAACCCATTTCCTTTTACTTAAATTACACAACATAAAAAACCCCAACTGTAAATTAACTAAACTTAACACTATCCAAGCTCTTTCTGACAATCAGTCAGTGTGTCTTTATCCAGACCAGATACACAAACAATGCTATTTTAAGGCCACTCCTCCATTAGGCAAGATATTTAAAAACCCAGCCACCCCAATAGCAATTAACATTTACACCCCAGAAAAGTGAAAAATAACTGTATGGCACAACAAACCAAGTACCTTATATACACATGCACCGTATAAAAGAAAACGACTTTGGCGACAATAAGCAATCAACTTTCTGCAACTGATAAATGAAAAAGGTGCCTCAATGTTTTAATGATTGTTTTCTACTGGGGGTGGGGGGGGGGGTGATCAAGGCAAAACCTGCCCTCTCCAACTCCTACTGAGAAGGTGAAGGCCAAGATGAGTTTCTGAGTTCATGCAAGAGACGGGATCAAACTGACATGCAGCACTCATCTCATACATCAGACAGTGGCATAATAATGTTTCAGCAGTGTGAGAGGTGGTCTCTTGATCACACACGTAATCACATTTAAAGACAGGCTTGCTTGAACAAAACAGTGAAGCAAATTAAAAAAACTAATAAAGAGGAAAATAAATTAGATGCAGAGAAAAAAAAAATACCAAGACAAAAGTATACAGATACAGAACAGGCTAAGAAAAAAAGATTGATGAAGTGAAATGCAGATGTTCACTCAACTTATGCTAGTACAAAAGCTAAACTACAGCACTGAAATTTGCCAACTTGAGTACAAAATTCATGCTTCTGCATTCATACTTCATGGTGTATGGCAGGCATGTATCGGTCAAACCGTTTCCCAACCAGGCCCGTATGGTTAAACCTAGAGCAAATATGACAAAGAGCATCCCAACAGAGCAAATATCCTTCTCTACACTGTGTATTAGGTGTCTTTTGCAATGTAATTAAGACAACATATTTATAAGATGCTATCCCAGACACATCATGTACCAATGAGAGAAATTAAGGGGATTTAACACTTTAGTCCAACACAATCTAGTTTCTGGGACTCAAAAGGCAGTGTATAAAAGACCCTCTTTGTTATGAACTCATGTTCCCACCTAATGGGAAGCAAATATGCAATTTTTAAAAATAAAGATGTTTTATTAAATACTGAACACACGTAGTTATTCAGAGACCAAAAAGTCCCTGTAAACAGGAAAAAAATTATTTATATCTCCCTTGTGCAGTTAGAGATTTGAAGTCATGGTTCTGAAAATATGCAACTGAAGAATGGACAAGCACATCTCCAGACAATTTTGAATGTTTATGCTTTTTAAATCAAAGAAAGAATTGAAGCCGCAGGAAATTAATTATAGTAGTTTGTATGAGTGCGAGGGAAATAAAACGTGAGGTAAATAGAAACCAAGGTCTCAAATCACTTTATGATCCGCCACTGAGATTTAGATGCATTAACCAAATGATCAAAGAGAAAATTCATGTACCATTTCTGCCTCCCACTAGAGGCCACAAAAACCCAGCAGATCAACGCCACCGCTGATCAGAAATGCACTCCTAGCCAATATCTTTCCACGAGTTGGGACACGGGGACCTAGGAGTGTCTCCAGCTCCATCTCCTGCTAGACCAGACAAACCAGGTTTGTAAAGTGGTTAGTCCTGCTGCACGTGTGTGTGTGCGCGAGTGCATTTAATCAGTACCTCTCAGGATCTCCTCAGACTAAAATTAGTATTAAATGTGTACGAACACAAGCACAATCACACACATGAAATGAACTCACGCTTGAAATCCTTGTGTTTTCCAGGTCACCCAATATCTGAAACCTCCTGGTTTCTGCATGTCTCTCATCCGCCTTTTGCTCTCTCTCTCTCTCTCTCTCTCTCTCTCTCTCTCTGTTGTAATGTCAGTCTATATTCTGCCTGTCCCCACAGTTGTGCGTCCCTCGTTGCTCCCCTCCCCCCACCCCTTCAGAGCCTGATGTCCGTCATCTCTCCTCTGTCTCCCTCTCGTTCACTTGTTCCCCTCAGAGGCGGCAGAGGCAGAAGAGGGTTGGGATGAAGACCCCGAATGCCACTAGTATAGGGAACATCAGGCTGCTGTTATCAGTGGCGTACGGGTTGGGGGTGCGTGGCCCGGACCGAACCGGATTCTTGGGAGAGGTGGAGGTGCTCTTTTTTTCGCTTTCTCCCCCCTCCCCGTCGTCCTCTTCCTCCTCCTCTTCCTCTCTCTTTTCCAGTCCGGGATGTGGCTGCAGTTTAGGCACATCTACAAACACACCAAAGGCTGTTACTTGGAGAAAGTGCGAAGAAATAATAATAAAAAAGCAGGATAGGACTTGATCGAGGATGCGACCCAATCAATTATAGGGGCCCCCCTCTTACCCTCAAGCGTGCCCTTCATCACATATAGTGCACATATCTTGGGGTTGTCATAGTAACCCTGTGGACACAAGAGATATATAGATTATAGTTTGCTGCTTACAGTGGATGAATGCATGCAAACACATGGGGAAAACATGCAAATTAGATTCTAGTCTATTCCATGCGGCGGTTGGCCTGCAGGGTATCTAACAGTGAATAAAAGACTGAGGTGTGCACCCGGTCAGCCCTGTGGCTCTATACCCCAGTGGTTTCAGCTTCAAACCTCAAAAACCTCATAAATCATTTTTGTTTTATGCAACACTGCAGAGTTAGTGGTCAAACTACGAATGCTGCATAACCTAATAAGAACTTGCTAAACAGTTGTGGCACAATTTGCCAAAGGAAAGCAGGTGCAAAAGCATCAGAATGATTCATTTTAAGAATGAGATGTTTTATGACTGACAGACAAGCTAATGCGTGTTGCATCCTCATATCCATTAATGTCATCTTCCCTCTGGATTGCAGTCATGCTCAATGTGCACGGTTCCTCTGAGACTAATCGCTGACAGAAACTCCACAAGCCAAACACGTTTGTTGTTTACATAAGGAAAAGGAGCAGCTCTGAAATAATCAATTAAATTGCACTATTGGAACAAAAAAAATAAATAAAATAAATAAAATAAAAAAACGCTCCAAGGGACCACAATTAGTTTTGACAGAATTCATCTTCTAGGAAACACTAAGCTTCAGTGTCTGTAACTACATGTCTACATCCCAATGTTCAATTAATGTTAGCAAAAAAAGAAAATAAATATGGCTTATTAAATTGACTGATGTCTGGTTTCGGTTAAAAGACGACTGTATAGTTAATATATTATGTAAAGTATGTCTGCTTTTAAGGATTTTACCATTATGAAGTGGAAAAACAGTATTCTTTTCATCAGAAAAATATTTTGATGGGCTGGCCAATCTGAGTTTCCATTCAAAACTATTTGAAATTAATATTTTTATTCAGCAAGGATGCATTAAACTGATCAAAAGTGACAATGTGACAAAAATATTCTCCTCTTTTAAACTTTAATTCATAAAAAAAACCTGAAAAAAATAATGTTATCAAGTTTTCCACAATCATTTTATGTAGCATCATTGATTTCAAAATTAATAATATATTTCTGGAGAAAGTTTCTGGAACATATTATTAACATATTAGAATGATTTCTGGAGGATACTGTGACAATAAAGAATGGAGTAATGATTACGAAATTTCAGCTTTGCATCACAGTAATAAATTACAATTTCCAATACATTAAAATAGAAAAGAGTAACATTACATTGAAATCATTATAATACTACTATTCTTGCTGTATTTTTGGTCAAATAAATAAATGCAGCCTTGGCAAGCATTAAAAATCTTACTCACTATAAACTTTTAAATAATAGTGTAAAATATGCTGAAAATGCCGATTCTTGAGTACTGTTTAGGGATAAGGCAATAGAGTAACACTTACCTTAACAAACTCTACTGTGAGTTTCCCATTAAAAGTGGAAACTTCCCCATGAACACTTAGTTTTCCTCTTTTTATTGAGAATGGCACTATTTCATCATGAGCCGTGCTGTGACCCACTCGGTCAAAGATATCCAGATCCTTCACCACAATGTGGCCATTGAGACGCACATCAAAAACCTGAGGAAAGAAAAGAAAGCAGAAGAGAGAAAGAGATGATGTCGTGAAGGAAACTATGAAATAGAGACCCTGGGGTATCATGAATTATTAAACATTACCATGTTCAAATATCGACTACTAAGAGTGACCGTGTGCACTGCAGCTATGAGCAAAATTCACACCTTTTGTTGAGACTGGGCAAAGTAGACCTCAGCATATTTCATGACCAGTATGTAGTCTCCTTCTTCTCTTATGGGGATTTCATAACCGAAGGTATCCTCATTGTATCGCTCGGTCTGGTAAAGAATCTGATCCTCTGGGCTGGAGCGCAGGATCGGCAGACGGACACCGTAGTCTGATGCTGGAGGGGGTGAAAAAGTGACAAAAGGTGAGTTTAAAGTGTATATAGTAAGCATACATGTCATTTTGTGTTTCATAACATGCAAGAGAATGTTCAAACCCGAGCAATATTGATCTATTTATAGCCAACCTAGAGCTGAGTGGAAAATTAAGCATCACACTTATAATACTGACACTGATGCAATAATGTGAAATCTGACAAAACACACGGTGCTTGATGTCTTTACAGAGCTTTAAAAAGCACTATACAGGCCCTGACATGTGCATGCTGCATTTCTCATCTGACACAGGAAGTGACAGTCATCACATTTCATGTGACACAGACTTCCTGATATGATCGACAGCTCTAATAACAAACGGCTAATGAGCCGGATTAGCTGACAACCAGTCCTTTTTTTCAAAATATAGCATGATTAACATTCTTAATACAATATAAAATCAGACTGTAATAAAACAACTACAGTTCCATCAAAGTACCACTGATATTTCTTACTTCTTAAAGGGTAAGTCATAGATAAATGACAATTCTGTCATTACTTACACGCCCTCAAATTTCAAAAACAATTTGATTTTCTTTTTACCAGAGGAACACAAAAGAAGCCTCAGTCACCATGCACTTTCACCCTTTTCCATCTAATGAAAGTATAAATGTGTTATTCTTAATCTTAACATCTGTTTTTGTGTTCCATGGAAGAAAGGAAACCATATGGGTTTGAAAAAACGAGCACACTTTAGCATGCTTGTAAAGAGAACTTCTTGCATAAATAACAGACTTTCAAAGAATATACTTAAGTGTGAACACAATGTAATGTTTTTGGACACTTAATTTCATGTTATTTACAATTAAATAAATCTATTTTAGTTGAAATTTATATTGAATTAGTTGAACTATAGTGCGCTTTTTTGGGCTAGTTAAGTAGAACTTAAGCACAACTTTTTATGCAATTTCATGATTACCTCTAATGTCTTTGAATTATGATTAAAGGGAATACACTGGCAAGCATATATGGCAACTAAAATATACTTAATTTTATTTCTACTGAAACTTGCATGTATCAGTGTCATTAGTGTGTGCATGTACATTTAAATATATTTGTAATTACACATTTATGACGATGCATTTTTAACTTTAAAAGGTAATACAAATAACATGTCCCCCCCCCTTTTTTTTTTAAAGTAAAACAATTAAAAATCTGAGCACACTTAAGTGACCTTTCATTTTATTTATATTACACTATCTATAAGTACAGTTTTTAAAATATACTTTTAAGATATGAAGAACACTGCAAGTGCACATTTAATACAAATAGCACACATATTTTTCACAAAAGAATTGTGACTATTTTCATTTTTGGTTGAATTAACACTCTTAAGATGGTAAATGCACATCACTACCATTCAAGTTTGTACTATACTGATTTGAAATTAACACAATCATAAATCAATACAAAGGCCCTTTTATAAGAAAAACAAGACAATGCTGCTGCTGAAAAAGTTATTCCATCTTAACACAGGACATGGACAATAGTTCATTAATTCACCACCAACACAAACAGTTTCCACCCCTTCTGGTGCAGACAACTAGGAAGGAAAATTAACCCCCTCTTCTGCAATCTGTCACATCCTCTACTCTAGTACTCACCTTTTCCCAATTTTCCTTCGAGTGGATCTTTTTTATAATGAATGCCATGTACGTCTGTGTGTGCCTCCCCGCCAGAGTTTACAGCCCAGATGACCCGTTCGGCCAGAATTGGGGCCCCGGTCTCAGCCCGACCCTCTTCCACCAACAGCCACAGAGCTGCCAACACGAGCCGGGCAACACAGCGCAATGACACCCTCCTCATGGCCTGCAACAGTCCGAGAGGAAAGTGAAAGAGAAAAGAAAGGGGAAGGGGAAAAATGGTATGTAAGGAAGTCATTTGACACTGAGGAGAGCTATACATCATTCACTTAACTTGGGGTTTACAACAACATTAACACCGTGTTAATTGCAGGGTGAAAGACCATTTTAACCCTGGGTTAAATTTTAACAGAGTCAGCATCACTTTTAACCCTGGCTTAGCCTGGTCAAGCAACAATGTGCTAGAGAGTGACAACACGTTGTTTAGCAAAAAACAACCAATCACAAACTGACTCGCAGCTCGCCTCATTAAATATTCATACAGCATGTAGTTTTGTAGAAACTTTCATGCTCTATTTAGCTTCGGAAATTTGAAATAATGACAGACGGAGTGATTATGCTACATTATATCTGTTTTAATGTCTAGCTTTTTTGACGTGATGAAACTGACACAGAAACAGACCTTTATTAAAATAATGCGAACCGTACTCGTCCAATCTGTGTTACTGACGTCATGCACATGTAAATAAGAAGGTTAACCCAGGATATAAAAATGTAGAGTGTGAAGTCTGGATAAATTACCCAGGATTAATACCAAAACCTAAGGTGAAGAAAGGTGTGACAATTTAAAAATTGTTGTAGGGTGTAAAATGGCGTTCTGAGTTTACAATTTCATGTGTGAAGATCCCAAATCAATAGAAGTCAACATTTGTGCCACTCTTACTGTGCAGTCTGCGGGATACTCTCTGTAGAGGACGCCGGCTCCGTTCAGATGCTCGAGGTGCAGGTTGTCGCTGAACCGTTCAGATCGCCGCACATTTACCTGTCTGATAGTCGAGTTTAGCTCTGGCTGGCTAACTGACTTCCCTCTCGCTCTGTCATCAGTGTGGCAGCTGTAGTCTGCAGGGATATTCCCTTACATCTGCACCCCTGTGTGCGGCGAGTGCTCGCTCTCGTTTAACACGGATGATCACAGCGTGGTTATTCTGCGCTTGTACAGGTGTTCTGCGCGGTTTTTCGCCTAAAATCAAAGCAGTTTGTAACCGGGAGGGCCGCGTCAGGACTGTGGGTATGTGTGCAGTCAGCAGCAGCGCAGGTTGAAGAGATGGAACAGTAAGGGGAGACAGACTAACTTGATTGTCAGGTTCCGGGGGTGGCGGGTCTTTCCGAAATGTAGCCAATCACGTAAAGCCAAATAACATGTTCTGCTTGATGATTTGCTTATGAAAGAAATCGATTTGTCAATGTCGACTAGCTCTGACCAATCACGATCGGTGGAAGTGTCCAGAAGCAGCGAATCAAGTGTATCAACTTTCACTCACTTCCTTGCATAAATTAGCTGGGTTCAATTCATTGGTAACTTGGTGCATGTAGCGAAAGGTGGGCGGGTTTAGGCGGATTTATTTTAAGTAATGGCAACGTAAAGAAAGAGAAAAATAATGTTATCTTACTCATATTTTATTATTTTATTATATAATGATAACTCATAGTATAATAATATACAATATAAAGTTTATCTTTCTAAGTCTTTCTAAGTTTATTTTTCATGTAACTATGTACTATGTATGTAAAAAATAACTTTATTTTTATTTATAAATAAATAAATTATTTTAAATACATTCATATCCAAGAAGTTCATTGTATGTCTTGCGGAATGTGTGTTTTATTTAAGTTTATTTTATTTAATTAGTCTAATGCAATTATTAATTTCATTATAAATTACATTTCTTCAAAAACGCAAAATATTCTTCTTTAAGTGACATATCAAGTGATCTTTATTTTTGGCATATTCTATTAGACTAATTAGCCCTGATATGGCAACCCTACTAATTTTTGCGATTAATATTAAATATGCCCCCCCACCCCCACCCCCCCAAATAAAAAACCTACGTGTAAATGGTTAAAAATGGACACGTTTAATAAAAACACCATCATGATGTCATTAGCCTGTTTTGACCACACGGTGGCGATAGGTTTCGGTCGCTCTGTCTGAATTCACAATGAACAGCAGGAAAATTCTGTCCCGTTTTGGTCCGGTGGAAAAGCTCGTTACCATGACAACACGAACAGTCTGTTCCAGCCGCTGGGAAAGTGATGCTCGCTGCTGAATGATTTGGAGAACAGCACAACAGACACCAGTAAAAGTACTGCTTCTAATGTATACAAATAGCATTTCTTCAGAGGAGGTGAAGGCAAACCTGAACTATGGAAGACATAATAGAGTAATGAAGCTTACACAAACGTGGTGATGAAAAATATATGCTATAACTAGACACGCTTTTATTTGCTTATCTTGTTACAATGTATTGAAACCACTATATAACATATGAAGGTCTTCTGGCATGCAAGAATCTGGTCAGATAACAATTAAGACTACAGATGTCTCTGACACTGCTCACACAAACATGGAGAGAATCAATTCAAGTACATCAATATGTTTCTTAAGATTATAGGGATCGGGTTTTGAATGTTTGTAATATCTGGGTATTGTGCATGGATTCATATAAGCCTGTGTTGAGTGAAACTCTGTGCTCTTGAAATTAGTTTCCTGACAAGTATGTCACGTTAACTAAAAATAGTGAATCGAACATTTCTAAAGTTAGAGACCACTTTTTTAAAACTAGAGGCTAAAGTTAACCCAGCAACAAGATTTGGTTCTGTTTTTGCACAGTGGTTTATATATGTTTTAAAGACATGCACTGTGGATTAAGAACAGTAACAGGCGAATTGTTTGACAAAGACAAACAAATGGAGTTAGGTAGCTGAGCTTGACTTACAGTATATAACATATTATCTGGAAGTCAATGAATTTACGCTATCACATTACTGCAAACAAAAGAAAAACTTTCAGACATAATTTTCTTCACCTACCTTATTACAAATAGATACATATATACAGGTCAACAGGGACAACACTTAATGTATTATTGCCATGATCAAGCATGGTACTCTCCTTCGAATGTGCATGTAAAAAATATATATTGTTTGGTCTTGCATGTTTCAAAGTGCAGAGACTCTTGGCTACAGTATAAGTGTATACTTTTTTGTTTGTGTGTGTGCTTGTGTTTTGTTTTGTTTAGTTTTTTCTCCACAAAGTCCAGTTTTCAGTTTTTACCATGCACTGGCTCAGCAAGGCTTTTCTTGCAGTAGTCTAATAGTCTGTCCACTTTGACCAGCAGGAAGCAGTACAGAATCTCACTTTCTTCTGTTGGAGAAACCATATGAATGCTGCCCTCTCAGCGGGACACCATTCGCACAAACTCTGAAAGAGACAGACAGAAAAATACACAGACTTTAACTGAAAACGACTGTACATCTGTATCCTGCTTTTGCTTTATTATTATTATTATGTAGTGCTATACTTACCTTCAAAATCTACATGTCCGTCTCCATTTAAGTCGATGTCTCTCAGTATGTCCTCTAGGTCTCGATGACCAACCTAACATAAACAGTAATGTGATGTTAACAATCAGGTGTCTGGATCCACTGACCCAAAGATGAAAATTCTGAACCCCAAAATGTTTTACCGTTTATGAAAGAATCATTCTAATGAGCCTTCTCCTTTCTGGTTGATTTGATTCAGTAATTCAAATGACTGATTCAGTTTTTTTCCTCAAACAAATTTATTGTAACACTTCAATATATTTGTAACAGTGCACGAGTCATATGGACCATTTTAATGCCGCTTTTATTTTTGGTTTTTCGACATGGTCATTATAGACTTTAGAAGATCCATTTTGGATTACTCAAAGAACCTTTAAGTGAACATTTTATTTTAGTGTGAAGAACATTTACATTTTTTAAAGAACCTTTTCCACCATAAAGAAACTTTTGTGGAATGGAAATGTTCCATGAATATTAAAGGTTCCTCATGGAACTATTGATGCCACTGTCAAACCTTTGTTTTATGAAAGTAGCAAATCAATAAAAGAACCATCTAAAAAACTTGTTTTCCACTGTAAAAATTCCTACAGAAGCTGGTCATAGAACCACCAATGCAAATGAAGAATCTTTATTTGTTTATGGAAAAGAATTGTCTGCAGATTCATTCAGAATTCTTCTTAGAAACAGCATTACAGGTTTGGGAGAACTTAAGGGTGAGTAAAGTCCTATACTTCAAGCAAAATGAAAGAATGTACTGGTCTGATGTTACTTTGAACAAAATCATTACAAATCGAAGTTTGTTTTGAGTTCAAAACAGCTCCAAACTAACTTTCCGTAAATGTTTGTTCTGGCTGGTAAACACCTTCAAACTACCACTGGTCAATGCGATTAGGTAACCAGTAAGAACATGAGTAAAAACATGAACACACTGGAGACGTGCTTTGAAGTATTAGTTGTAATTCTAATTAATAAAAGCAACACTCAGTAAATTAGAATGTTGTGGGAAAGTTCATTTATTTTAATAATTCAACTCAAATTGTCAAACTCATGTATTAAATAAATTCAACGCACACAGACTGAAGTAGTTTAAGTCTATGATTCTTTTAATTGTGATGATTTTGGCTCACATTTGGCAAAAACCCACCAATTTACTATTTCAACAAATTAGTGACATGCCAATCAGCTAATCAACTCAAAACACCTGCAAATGTTTCCTGAGCCTTCAAAATGATCTCTCAGTTTGGTTCACTAGGCTACACAATCATGGGGAAGACTGCTGATCTGACAGTTGTCCAGAAGACAATCATTAACACCCTTCACAAGGAGGTTAAGCCACAGCATTCATTGCCAAATAAGATGGATGTTCAGAGAGTGCTGTATACAAGCATGTTAACAGAAAGTTGAGTGGAAGTAAAAAGCATGGAGGGAAAAGATGCACAACCAACCGAGAGAACTGCTGCTTTAAGAAGATTGTCAAGCAAAATCGATTCAAGAGTTTGAGTGAACATCACAAGGAATGGACTGAGGCTGGGGTCAAGGCATCAAGAGCCACCACACACAGACATTCAAGGAATTTGCTGAACCACAGACAACATCAGAGGCATCCTAACTGGGGTAAGAAGAAGAAGAAGAAGAACTGGACTGTTGCCCAGTGGTCCAAAGTCCTCTTTTCAGATGAGAGCAAGTTTTGTATTTCATTTGGAAACCAAGGTCCTAGTGTCTGGATGAAGGGTGGAGAAGCTCATAGACCAAGTTGATTGAAGTACAGTGTTAAGATTCCACAGTCTTTGATGATTTGGGGTGCAATGTCATCTGCTGGTGTTGGTCCACTGTGATTTTTGAAAACCAAAGTCACTGCACCCATTTGCCAAAAAATCTTGGAGCACTTCATGCTTCCTTCTGCTGACCAGCTTTTTAAAGATGCTGATTTCATTTACCAGCAGCATTTGGCACCTGCCCACAATGCCAAAAGCACCAAAAGTTGGTTAAATGACCATGGTGTGGGTGTGCTTGACTGGCCAGCAAACTCACCAGACCTGAACCACATAGAGAATCTCTGGACTATTGTCAAGAGGAAAATGAGAAACAAGAGACCAAAAAATGCAGATGAGCTGAAGGCCACTGTCAAAGAAACCTGGTCTTCCATCCCACCTCAGCAGTGCCACAAACTGATCACCTCCATGCCACACTGAATTGAGGCAATAATTAAAGCAAAAGGAGCCCCTACTAAGTATTAAGTACACATACAGTAAATGAACATACTTTCCAGAAGGCCAACAATTCACTATTTTTTTTTTTTTTTTTACTTATTAAGTATTCTAATTTGTTGAGATATTAAAAAGGGCCTCTAACACTAGTTTTCTTTATACTTTTTTTCTATTTTATCTACTTTTCTTTTTGTTTTGTATGCACATATATACACACACACACACAAACACACACATGCACACAAACAAACATATCCAGATCTCTGTTACGTTAATGAACTTTCTGTTTCCTTATTTGGTCTTCTTCCTGTTCTTGTTTTGTTAATTGATTATTCCCCACCTGTCTCCAGTTCCCTCATTACCTCCTGTGTGCTTAAATACCCTGTCTGTTCAGTTCTTCCTCGTCTGTGATTATTGTATTGTAACTTAATGCTGTTATTGTAACTTAACCTATTGATGTTAATGCGTTGTATATAGTCTGTCAATTTCCTTCCATATTCAGTAAACTCCTCATTTGATCAAGATCCTCCTCAAGCTCTTTATTCCAACGTTAGCATACACCCATTTATTTTTGTTTTTTTGTTTTCCTCCCTCTCCCGGAATGGCGATTTCCAGAAGTCCAACTCCTGTGCCTGGAGCAACTGGACCATTTGCTGGAGGACCATACCAGGGACTTTCTAGATCTGGTGTGCCTTACCCACTTCCCTGACCGCTCGCTCTCAAACTTCTACACCGGCCTGAGCGACCGGTGTAAGGCACGCCTACCAGCGAACGGTCCCTGAAAGGATTTCGCCACTTCCGTGGAGTGGGTGCTGGAGAAAAATGGATCTTCATGGACCATCTGCACTGCCGAGGAGGATATCTCCAGCCCCACTCCCGACCCAGTGACCAGCCAGGCACCATCACACCGCATGGAGCCAGAGCCCACAGCAGCCGCAGAGCCCGAGCCTTTCATTGACAGGGAGCAGGACTTCGAGAGCGTGACTGACCAGGTGTGTGAGCCGGCAACACCATGCATCTTGGGAGTTTTAGTGGAGATCGAGGGTGTGGAGGAAAGCCCTGTCCACACATCTGCGACTGAGGGTGAGCTGTTTTCAGTTTCTGAAAGTTGTATGGAGCAATTTATGGACTGGTGTATGGAGTTATTCCTGAACCTCCTGTTTCTATGCAGGTTCCATCCAGCCCAAATTTCCTGTTTCTCCGCTGGTTCCATTCAGCCCTGATCCCCCTGTATACACTCTCAGTGGCCCACTCCCACCTCATCCAGTCAGTTCCTCTGCTCCATTTCCGCTGGTTCCGCCTAGCCCTGAATTTCCTGTGTCCGCTGGTTCCGCCCGGCCCTGAATTTCCTGTGTGTCCACTGGTTCCGCCCAGCCCTGAATTTTCTGTGTCTCCGCTGGTTCCGCCCAGCCTTGAATTTCCTGTGTCTCCTGTATTCCCTCCCAGCCTCCCTCTCCCACCTCCTAGACCTGCCAGTTCCCCTGCTCCACTTCCACTGGTTCAATCCAGCTCCGTATCTCCTTTCTCTCTGCTGGCTCTGTCCAGCCCTGATCCACCTGTGTTTCCTCCCATCCTTCCTCTCTCATCTCCTCCTAGACCAGCCAGTTCCTTGACCTCATCTCTGCTGATCCCAGTCAGTCCTGCAGCTCACCCTCTGTCCGCGCCATCTGGGCACGATGGTTCGCCGCAGGACTTCCAGTCTCCGGCTCTGCCTAGGCATGTGGATTCCCTGTCTCCGCCTCCAGCCTCCGAGCCCTAGACTCCTCCTCAGTCCTTCGACCCAGCAGCTCCACCTTGGCTCTAAGCTCCCTCATCTACACCGTGGCCTGGCATCCCACCTGCTCCACCGGGCTCCCTCGTCCCTCCGGCTCCACCTTGGTCAGTAGTCAACCATCTGCCACCTTGGGACTCCATTCCTCTGGCTACACCTAGTCACTCCATCCCTCCGGCTCAGTCAGGCTCCTCCTTCCCTTTGATTCCACCTCCATCCTCAGTCACTCCGGCTCTGCAGCGGTCTTCCAGGGCCCCGCCTCCGCCTTGGTCACCTGAGTCTTCTGCTCCACCTAGGCCCTCCGGATCCTCTGCTTCACCCTGGCTCTGCGGCTGCGCTGCTCCGTCTTGGGCTCCTCACCCACCGGTGCAGTCCCAGTCTGTTGGCCCCCTGGTGTCGTTGGCTCCTTCTCCACCATGGCTCCTCCCGCCATCGACTCCACCGTGGATCTCCATCCTGGCCTGGCTCCGGGCTCCTCCCTCCATCCACTCCGCCCTGGTCCCTAGCTCCTTGTTCCCTCTTCGCCTGCCCCTTGCCTGCCCCACGCCCGCCTCCAGAACCCCCACCCTCCCTCTGCAAGGTATTCCTCTTGCGGTCCGAGTAGGAGTGTGACGGTTAGTATATAACCGTGAGACCGGCGGTTATAGTTGAACACCGTCATTAGAACTCTATAACCGCCAAAACCGTGTCATTAAATTATTTTGTACAAACATTTTTTATCAAAAATTATTTTCATTTTTTAGATAGGATCATAAGATACGCAATATATCGGGAGACATGGTTTTTACCACTTAATGAAGTTTTGTAAATCGTCAGACATGATATTTACCACTTCATTAAATTTTGCTTTGTAGAAAACCTTTCTTAAAAACGAATTTGGTTTTGTACAAATTTTATCTTAATTTTAATAAATGTTTCATCAACCAATTGCATGTATTTTAATAAATAAAAAACAAATATAGCAGACAGTGATAACCATGACATGGAAGCACCAGCGCGCCGCGTTCACTTGCACTGCACTGTGAACTAGAGCCAACTCATTGTAAATGAAACTCAGAGTAGGCCTATGCCTCATACATTAGCATTAAATATCTTTGCAGCATCCTTTCTATAACAGAAAATAATCAGCAGCAGTTCCTCTGCTCCATTTCCGCTGGTTCCGCCCAGCCCTGAATTTCCTGTGTCCGCTGGTTCCGCCCGGCCCTGAATTTCCTGTGTGTCCACTGGTTCCGCCCAGCCCTGAATTTTCTGTGTCTCCGCTGGTTCCGCCCAGCCTTGAATTTCCTGTGTCTCCTGTATTCCCTCCCAGCCTCCCTCTCCCACCTCCTAGACCTGCCAGTTCCCCTGCTCCACTTCCACTGGTTCAATCCAGCTCCGTATCTCCTTTCTCTCTGCTGGCTCTGTCCAGCCCTGATCCACCTGTGTTTCCTCCCATCCTTCCTCTCTCATCTCCTCCTAGACCAGCCAGTTCCTTGACCTCATCTCTGCTGATCCCAGTCAGTCCTGCAGCTCACCCTCTGTCCGCGCCATCTGGGCACGATGGTTCGCCGCAGGACTTCCAGTCTCCGGCTCTGCCTAGGCATGTGGATTCCCTGTCTCCGCCTCCAGCCTCCGAGCCCTAGACTCCTCCTCAGTCCTTCGACCCAGCAGCTCCACCTTGGCTCTAAGCTCCCTCATCTACACCGTGGCCTGGCATCCCACCTGCTCCACCGGGCTCCCTCGTCCCTCCGGCTCCACCTTGGTCAGTAGTCAACCATCTGCCACCTTGGGACTCCATTCCTCTGGCTACACCTAGTCACTCCATCCCTCCGGCTCAGTCAGGCTCCTCCTTCCCTTTGATTCCACCTCCATCCTCAGTCACTCCGGCTCTGCAGCGGTCTTCCAGGGCCCCGCCTCCGCCTTGGTCACCTGAGTCTTCTGCTCCACCTAGGCCCTCCGGATCCTCTGCTTCACCCTGGCTCTGCGGCTGCGCTGCTCCGTCTTGGGCTCCTCACCCACCGGTGCAGTCCCAGTCTGTTGGCCCCCTGGTGTCGTTGGCTCCTTCTCCACCATGGCTCCTCCCGCCATCGACTCCACCGTGGATCTCCATCCTGGCCTGGCTCCGGGCTCCTCCCTCCATCCACTCCGCCCTGGTCCCTAGCTCCTTGTTCCCTCTTCGCCTGCCCCTTGCCTGCCCCACGCCCGCCTCCAGAACCCCCACCCTCCCTCTGCAAGGTATTCCTCTTGCGGTCCGAGTAGGAGTGTGACGGTTAGTATATAACCGTGAGACCGGCGGTTATAGTTGAACACCGTCATTAGAACTCTATAACCGCCAAAACCGTGTCATTAAATTATTTTGTACAAACATTTTTTATCAAAAATTATTTTCATTTTTTAGATAGGATCATAAGATACGCAATATATCGGGAGACATGGTTTTTACCACTTAATGAAGTTTTGTAAATCGTCAGACATGATATTTACCACTTCATTAAATTTTGCTTTGTAGAAAACCTTTCTTAAAAACGAATTTGGTTTTGTACAAATTTTATCTTAATTTTAATAAATGTTTCATCAACCAATTGCATGTATTTTAATAAATAAAAAGCAAATATAGCAGACAGTGATAACCATGACATGGAAGCACCAGCGCGCCGCGTTCACTTGCACTGCACTGTGAACTAGAGCCAACTCATTGTAAATGAAACTCAGAGTAGGCCTATGCCTCATACATTAGCATTAAATATCTTTGCAGCATCCTTTCTATAACAGAAAATAATCAGCGGCTGGCGGGCGGGTGCGGCTTTGAAATTTGCTCAAAAAACTTTGGCGCGGATGATGAGTTTTGTGACAGATCTCCTTTATAAACGGAGGTCTGAAATCTCTGCCCCTTTACCGATCAGAGCGCGCACTGTCACGGAGTTAACCCGCTATCTCCACGAACAACCAATTGACTCTATGGCAGATCCACTAGCATGGTGGCGAGACAATGAAACGCTATCTGCTCACCCCAGTTCTCCAGTTCCCTCATTACCTCCTGTGTGCTTAAATACCCTGTCTGTTCAGTTCTTCCTCGTCCGTGATTATTGTATTGTAACCTAATGCTGTTATTGTAACTTAACCTATTGATGTTAGTGTGTGTGTGTGTGTGTGTGTGTGTGTGTATAATCGGTCATTCTCCTTCCATATTCAGTAAACTCCTCATTTGATCAAGATCCTTCTCAAGCTCTTTTTTCCAATGTTAGCATACAGCCATAATTGTAACCATCGCTATGATCCGATGCATTCTTAACTGCTGTTTTCCCAACACAGGCATGTTTATTTTATTATCAAGTGTCTTTACATATTCATCTAAATGCCACCCTTGGGTAAGTAGCACTGGGATGTTTTTAACCGTAAACAGCTTGTGTATTTTGAATTTCTTTATATCCCCAAAGGAAGAATAAAACAGAACTTCACATTGAGTAAATCAGGCCATTTAGTAATTACAGATATCTATCCCTTTAAAGCTGCAGTGAAATAGATATTTTCTTCTGTATTGTGACATACATTTGAGTGAGTCAAATGATAAAAAATAATGTAGGACAGTGTCCTGATTTTATTAAGTTGTTGATTGGATGGAGGCAGAGCATAATGCAAGCTTCCAATCAACTGTAAAAAAAGAGATGATGTTTAGGTGACAGTTGAAGGGTTAAGTGGACAAAATGATCCTGCACGTCACCAGAGAAAAGTAATTTCACAGTAAGTCATAACACTTTGATAAAACATCATGAGATTGAAATTTAAAAAATGTGCGCATTGATGAATCACTCACAATGAGATCACTGACATGCATTTAGAAAATATTAATGTCACTTCAACATGTCACCTCAAGCACGTGGTCACAAATGTTCCAAAAGCACGAACCTGTTGTCCCAGCAGCTTCCTCATAGCTTCCCTTAGCTCTCCTGTGCTTATTTCACCATCTCCATTTGTGTCAAACTGGAATACATGATATATTGTATATGTATTTAATATGTGTATATTACAATCTTTTTAAATCTTCACTCACCTCTTTGAAGGCATTTCTCAGCTCCTTAATGCCGATCATGTCTGCTGTCTCTGCTAGGAGTTTAGGTCCCATCAACCCTACAAAGTCCTCGAAATCTACATGGCCACCTACTAAGAAAAACAAACTGGTGTGAATATTTCGTAACAAAAAGACATGGCAGATAAGATAATGGCTGTGTGCACACAGAAGCTTACAGTTCATGTTGATTTGTTGGCTCAGTTCTATTAGTTCCATCTCGGTGGGCATGTAGCCCATGGTTCTCATGCAG
Organism: Carassius auratus; assembly: GCF_003368295.1. NCBI lineage: Eukaryota > Metazoa > Chordata > Actinopteri > Cypriniformes > Cyprinidae > Carassius > Carassius auratus. Next base: position 23,994,124 of record NC_039250.1, read on the forward strand.
TTCCCCAGGTCTTTACAGCTGATAAAGCCATCTTTATCTTTATCAAACTCCTTAAACGCTTCTCGTAACTCTTTACTCGTCAAGACAAACCAAAGACATGAACAGCATACAGTTAACACACAGTAATAAAAAAACAAGCTAAATAAACCATCTAGGAATGTTTTAATAATTGTAGTTTCAGCTTATTAAGGTTTAAAGAAGTTAAACAAACTATTAAATTTATGTCATCTATAAACTACAGATTGAAAAACTTACCATCAATCTCTTCAGGTCTCAACTCTCGATTCTGTAACAAAAAAGACGGGGAAGAAATAGTCAAAACAACACCAGCAAAGGTTGAATTTTAAAGACATAGCACCCAAAAATCTTAGTTCCTCACAAAAAAATACAGGCCATCCAGGAAATGAAGCTCTTCCGGAGATGGATCCATTCCCAGAAAACCTTTAACCAATGGTGCATCAAAACCAGTCATAGTGGCCATTGCTTTACTAGACTAGTTGCTCAGAGTCACTCAACATTGTGTTTAGGACTTGTTTTATAACGTTAAGAAAGAGCAATAGCACATTATAAAAAGGTCTGGTGGTCCTGGTCATGTGACAATGGCATTTCTTCAGCGTCACAGCTAAGCGAACAAATCCCAGTAAGTGTGACAGAGAAAAAAACTAACATTGACAACCTTTAAAGGAGATGGAGGAAAGAGAGGCCGAACGATGGAGAACAGAAGCTGTAGCATTCACCACGGGGGGAAGAAAGGAGTATAAACATGCAGGCTTTACTGACGTAAGACCATGATATTCACGCACACACACATGCAAAAACATGCAATCTAAATTGTAGACCAAAACAAAGGAGCAGCAATTTATGTGACGTAAATATGTACACCTACACGGCACCATGCAGAATAAGACAAGCTTAATTACTTATGTAAGTAGCATTAAACGTTCCAGGGCAAAGCCACACAGAAGACTTTTGTGGACTGTATACAGTAAAGCATCATTCACAACGTGCAAGCCATTGCAGTAGTTCTGTGTTTGTGTTTGTGTATCTAAATTAGAGATTGCACATTCATTCAATATAATTTAGATGTAACTTATTACTGTGATTTCAAAGCTGAATTTTCAGCAGTCGTTAATCCAGTCTTCACATGATCTTTCAGAAATCATACTGATTTGTGTATAGAATAGCTCTTTTAGAATCTTTTGTAACAATTTAAGTATTTACTGTCACTTTTAAGCAATTTTATGCAACAATGCTGAAAAACAGAAGGTATTCATTTCTAGCCTACGAAAAAAAAAAATATGATTTTACCCAAAATATATGATATCAATGACTGGAGAAACACATATGCATTAAAGGGTTAAAAGACTTGAAATTATATACATATTTTTATGCATATACATTTAAGAGAACCTGTTTTTCTGGTCATTTAATTTAAGATACAATATGTCTGTGCTTCGATTCCATGTCCCAGAAAGCCTCAAAAATATATTATATGGCCATTGCCCCCAAAATGTCCTTCCTTTCTCTTTCTACCTTACCTCTCTGTGTAAAAATATCAGAGAATAGCTCATGATGTGTTAGATCAGGAGCTTATAACAGCCTCACTGACAGAAACACTTTGTTTAATGAGGTTCCTAGAAACATTAAGAGGAACATGTTCATACAAGCACACAAATCACAATAATAAGGATATGTTAACATCTAATTCAGCATTATTCTCACTTTTCTCTGCATTGGGTGTCACAGTTAAATCTTATACACAAAACCATCCATTAAAAACACAAAGTCAAGTCTGTATATTAATTTCAACATTGCTCTTAACCATAACACAAACGCATGAACTCACAAAGAATTGTTTATTTTATTTATGCCTATTTATTCACACAGCCATATGTGTTGTGAATGTCTCAGAGAAAGGACTGCATGTATATGTATGAATTTGTATGTGTGAGAAAGACAGATAGAGAAAGAAAGCATTTCCATTAATAAAAATAAGCAATCCAGCCAACATTTTCCATTCATTCATCATAACAGTTTACTGAACACATTGTGTTGACTGGCTCTTCAGATCTATACACTCTTACAGTGACTATAAACAGAGAGGAAGGGAAAGCGAGAGTGAGACAGATAAAGAGAGGGACAATAAAAACACCAAAGAAATAGAAAAGACTTTATCTGGTTTAATAGCATTGGGAAACAAGATCATTCAGCTAATGCACTCAGTTTCACTGTGTAAGCCACGATGGGACAAATTTATTGCAGTTTGGGAAAAGTCAGAAATGTGTTTTCTCAAAAAAAAAAATAAAAAAAAATAATAATACTGTTCATAGATTAAAATAGAGACAAACTAAACTATATCAGAGAAGTATGAAAAATATGTACGTATTATATATAAAAAAAACTTTTTCTGTAGTCAGCTTTAGATATGTCAGGATTCTGGACTGGTCTGTGCTGTGTTCCCTTATTTGGTCATGTTCCTGTCCTTGTTTAGTTAATTAGTCATTCTGCACCTGTGTTTGGTAATCATCCTGTGTTTATAAGTCCTAGTGCAGTCTGTCTCTGTTGGGTCTACAAGTGATGTATGTGTGTCAATCTTCTGTTCCCTGTTTTGGATACAATTAAAGTCTTTTTTTTGATTGTCTTCTTTCTGGCAGCATAACGTGACAAGATGTTTATGACACTGTAAAAAGTGATAACCTGCAAATGTCACCTTAAAGAAACATTTTTAAAGATACATTTTTGTCTGAATTAACCAATATTTATTTTTATTTTTTTTTATTATTGGTTACACTCTGTAAATTATTATTATTATTTATTTAAGTTTAAAGTTTTTTTTTAAATGCTATGCTACTGCCATATAAGAACCATTTTTAGGTTCTTGCACACTGAGTTTCTAATTTGTCATCCTTTCCTATTAAAATGCTTACTATGGATGCAAAAATGCCATATATGACAATGGTCGTATTTATTTATTTTTAAAGTGCAAAATTTTCAGATTTTCAATTTTCGCCAAAGAACCTTTCAATTAAAAGTTCCTAAAATATACATGTATTTTTTTCTTTGCGTAAAGAACATTTTAAAATAAAGAACCTTTTTTCCACAATGAAAAAAATGGAACCATTTCATCATTATTAAATCAACCTTAAATCATAAATGCCAATAAAGAACATGCATTTATATGATATTAGATTGACACATGTCAAAAGCCTAAATTCCAATAAAGAACATGTTCATGATTTTTGATTATAACATAAATATTATCTCTCCCCATTCAAAACATGCTATGGTGTCTTAATGTTGTTTTGTGGTTGCTAGGTAATTCTGACTGTTAAGATATCAAAAGAGCAAGTTTCTTCTCAATCTTTCTCAAGATCTTAATTTTTATTTATTTTTGTAATCTTCTGTCGTGAAATTTGGGTAACACTTTAGATTAGGGAACAAATTAGAGTTTAATTTTTACATGAATGTATATATATATATATATATATATATATATATATATATATATATATATATGTATATGTATATACACATAGTTAATCGCTGCCTGCTTATTTTATTGATAGTATGTAAGGTAGTTATTGTAGTTGTGATTAGGTATTGGTTAAGGGATATGGTCATGTTTGTAGAAAAATACATTAATATGCTTTGTAATTAATAATAAACAGTCAATATGATATAGAAATATGCGTGCTAGTAAGCAACTTAATTATGTTGCTAAAAATGTTTTTGAAAATTCTATGTCAGGTCACTTATATCACAACACAAGCCACATTTTGATCTTTAATATTGTGCAGCACTAAGAGACCCATTACACCAGGAAACCGACGAGAACCAAGACAAATGCAAATGAGAATAAAAGGGACACCTTTGAAAATGCAAATTCACTCCCCTCCTTTGTTTTACGAGCAAAATAAAATTCCCAGGCCTCCACAGTCATTATGTTGTGTTAGTCAGCATTCATGGAGGCATTGAGATTATTCAAAGATTTCCCTACAAAGACTTATACACAGATAGTACACAAATGTGATGGTCTTTACTGATAATTAAATCTAAAACTAGGTCACTCCGTGAACTGTAGCAACAGAAAAATGGGACACAAGAAGATGGGGCTTGGATCTCAAACACATTGGGAGAAAACATCATGAAACAAGTATTTTTATACTATTTGCTAAAAATGTTTCTCCCGCAAGTAAAGAAGGAAGGGTTCTTTCTGTAAATTCAGTGTTGAATCAATTTGATCAATCTTATATGCACAGATGACAGGCAGTGGTTTAAGATAAATGTGATATAATAATAAAAAAGCTAAAGCTCTGCAAAAAGGACAGAGGAGGGTGTAAATATGAAACTGTCTGAGTGTGTTTGTTTAGAGGAGAGTGGGTCTCTTTCAGACATGCATATTAGCATTCTCACAGCTGGAGGCCTGGTTTCTAATCCAAACAATATTTTATACAGACAGCTAAACATAACACACACTCACACATTTAACTTTAGATTGTGCAAACTTTGTTTCAGTCCTGCATTGACAGCCTTCATTGTATGTGTTTTGAAGTACTTTATAGATCTGTGATTCTCTGCTGGTTTTCTTACCACTTAAAAGGTCTGTAATATACAGTAAAGGAAAACTGACAATACATTTTGTCGATGGTTGGTATTTCATGCTTTCAGCTGTAGATTTACCTATACTGATTTTGTATTACTGATACTGAATGAATGCTTTATTGCATTTGTTTAGATAGGAGGACAAAGAGGAAATCACAGAAGAGGAGATTTGGTCCTGGAAAGTCCCGTAAAATTGGAACTCAAATTCAATACCACCGAGAAGCAGACCCTATTTTAGCTGCTTAATTTTTGGTTACACAATAATAAACTTATCAATAGAATATGACAGTATGATAACACTTTAGTATAGGGACCAGTTCTCTTTGTTAACTAGTTGTTTATTAGTATGCTTATTATTAGCATATTTCCATGCATTGATAAGAGAGTAAATATAAGGGACAAAATATCGGTCCAAATGACTCTGTTTCTATGCTTGGCAGTCAATAAGTAACCATTCAAAACAGTCAGCAAACTCAGCAAAAACCATGCTTATCCTTGCTGCAAGTGAGCTTGTTTTTAATGAAGCCTGGTTTGTATCTTGTTTGATCCTGAATAGTTCTATTGACTGTTTCTTATAACACAAGTTGACATTCTCTTTTTGAACACTGTTAATAAAGAACAAAGATTTTCGGCGTATAGGACTATACTGGAGTGTATTTCTTTAAAAGAAAATTCATTCTTTCTACTTCAAAAATTAGTTTAATTCAATGTGTTACTTGCTGTTGTAATTCTGTGTAATTGTTTTAAGTAGAAAGACTAAAATAGTGATTTCTTTACAAATGGTCTCCAGTAATCCTAAAAACCATAGTACATGAATATGGTAATCGTATCAAAGTTACACAATTTGTATTATTGCAGGATGCTATTGTGCAACTGTCCTTGTCCTTTATTGTGAGCTTAAAAGTATTCATAAACCTTTCAGGAATGCCATAGCCATGCTTTTATATGCCAGCCATGACTATGACATCAAAGCTTATTGAGTGGATACAGAGGCCAATTAATGATGCTTCTGTTTATGCTGCTCGCATATCTGTAACACATAGATACATTTTATTTTCTGGTTCATTTTGTTCCTTACGAGTCTCTTTTCTCACACACGTGCATCTTTTTTATCTGTCATCTTCCATCCATCTCTATTTTCCCCTCATTATTCTCCATGAGATGATTCATCCCAAGAAACAGATTCAGGGGCAGAAGCCCTTCTCTGCCTCTTCTCCTCTGATATGTTGGTTTCATTTATCCCTCCATCCCCTTTTCAAGCTCACTGTGAATTTCAATGTGCAGCATACTTTTAACTGTCACCTCTCATCCTGTCAGCAGACACAGTCACAAGATCACCATGCACTCAAACACCCCCCCACTGCAATGCACTGAATATTATCACACAATATCTTTCAGAATCCTTGAATGTACACCTGTTTCCACTTGTACACAAACAAAAATATGCATAGGCAAAAAATTCAACATCAAAAGCAGTTTCTAAGGTCATAATAATCTGCATTATTGTAACAGGATAAGACTTGGGAAAGAGGATTACTTTAAAGCACTGATTTCCAAGCAGTTTATAGGGGGTATTTGTTGGAAATATTTAGATTTCTTTCTTTGCTAAACAATATCGACTATAATATCATTTGTTATGAAAGGATATTTTAGCCTTACAGATGGGGCTGACAAAGACATAAAGGTTGGGAAACACTGCTCTAAAATAAGAAATGATGAAGAAGAATTAAAATGGTGAGAGAGACATGTGAAAGTGTGAAGAGATTAAGACATTTAATTAACCTATAAACACTTATTGACTGAGAGAATGAGCTAATTTATCATGGTAAGTCAACTAATGATGTACTATCAATACACAATATGAACCTAAAGAGCTTTGCCCACATAATAAAATCTGATCATGTTTAAAGCTGTTTCATTTTGTAGAGCTGTAATTACAGAATGTTGAAAAACAGTGACCTCACCCAAAAATGAAAATGTCGTCATCATTTACTCACCTTCATTTAGTTCCAAACCCGTATAAGTTGCTTTCTTATGTTGAACATAAAATAATGTATGTTTGATTTATATTAATCAAACAGTTGGTGGTTGCCATTGACTTCCATAGTAGAAAAAAAATATTATGGGAGTCAATGGCAACAACCAACAGTTTGAATACCAGCATCTTCAAAATATCTTATTTTATGTTCAAGATAAGAAAGCAGCATTCTTCAATCCTTCAAGCTTGCATTTAGAAATGCTTCCATGTGTCAAATCTGTTAATAATATGAAGGCTAATAAGCAACTAGTTAATATTGAGAATTGGTCACTATACTTCAGTGTTACAGAGATTACTCTGGTGCAATATTAATCTCTTTTCAAAGTATTTCTTCATTTTACCCAAACTCAGTCTTAACATGATAAACTGAATGAAAAGTCTGTCATAGTGATAAATATTTACAAATTAGCACTTATTCCAGCATCTTGGGCTGTAGACAATGAAACACACTGGATGGATAGCTAGTGAATCACACATTTTTGTAATATTATATGAATTAAAATAGCCCGCAAAACAAAGATAATCTGTTGCACATTCATCACACCGGCTACAATATTGACACTAGATCCATTCAAATTCCAATTCTCCAAGTATCTGGTTTTTGATCTCCCAGAAGAGCATGGCAAGGTCACTGTAACCTCAAAAAACACATGAGTAAGAGAAAAGAAGGAAAGAAGGAAGGGCATGTTTAACAGTAGACACAAAAACATCAGAGGAACGAAACAGATGCACAAAGAGGTGTGAGAATAAAAATAGCATGAAAGAGAAGTGGAGCCCAAATCTGGTTTAACATCTACAAGGTTTATGGAGGGAAAGGGTCGCGTTGTCATCCAAGGACATGTTTGTCAGTCTTATTTCAACACCCCTGTCAAGGCAAGTGTTGGGAATTTCGACATACCGATAGGGAATGTGTCACCCCTGTGATCAGAGCCTATTACGCTGCATTTCTGGTAAACTGTGTTTACACACACACACACACACACCCATCGAGAGATTGTAAGCCAACCTCACTGATTCATACAGCGTCTGAGGCTGACAGCCTAAACAACATACTTGCAAACAGAAGGTTTCTCCCAGTAATGTGAGATTCCCCCATGAATGCCAATAAAGTACTCCAACATTTTAGGCAATAAGGGTGACTTTAAGTTTAAGGCTTCAAATTAGGTTAAAAAAACATGTATAATGATTGTATTTAGGGGCTTTGAGACGAAAAAAACCCACTGAGGCACATGTAAATGGTCCATCACAGTATATAAACAATGACAGATGGAGGGTTACAGTGAAAAATGCTCAGAACTTGAAGGCGAATATAATTGGTCTCATTTGCCCATGTTTTCTAACTAGCCGCCAGTTAATTTTACCCTTTGATCTAACAAGTTACTATTTGTTCATTGAGAATAGCTCATGACCATGAATGGATTTAATCTATGTTTATGACTAACCCTCCAGTTCATTTCTACCATCAAAAAGGGGTTTATCTCATTAACCTGGGTTCTAAAATGTGGTGATATATCAGTTTTAAAAGCTTCCTGCATAGCAATAATAGTACGACCCACATTAGTGTAGCAGCAAATTTATGTGTGTGTTTGTACGTGTTGTTTTCGAACCGCAGCGCAGCATCAAAGTCATTGTGGCGGTGACATCAGACAGCTTTTAATCATTTATACACAGAATCTCACGGAATAGGATATACCTAAAAAAGATTTGCATTTCACATACAGACATTGTATTCTTTATCTATTCAAGCCTTTCAATGTCTAAGCAACAAAGGAGCACCATCCCGCCCGGAGCTCATCCTTCCAGCCAAGATTCCTTTATTATTAATGCAATTGATTTTCAAAGTTCTGTGATATGTGTTACGAAGGCAAGCTTCCACGACGTTCTAGACCTCCAGTCCTCTGGGGAGCACATTTAATCAGTGGCAGCTCACAGCTGTTTCAGGAATAAAACTCTGGGACACATTGTGAATATAAATTCAAATTCATTTTGATAATATTGCTTATAATTAAAAAACATCTCAGTCAAATAAATGTGCCGATTCAGGTACACGGGACAGAGAAACTGTTGCATAAAATGGTACCAAATGCCAAACTATTGTGTGTGAGATATCATGACACTGGTCTTTTTAGATTAGGGCATATAGAGTTCAGTGATAAACGAGTCTTGGCCATATTTTTTTAATTCCCAGTACAAATCATGCACCAATGTAGTATTTTTCAGAATGGCTCAGCTAGGTGTGGTCACATTTAATATTCCTTTGCAGTTTTTCATGGACAAACTAAAGTGATTTCAATACAAATGATCGGGATTTTCACATTCACATTGCACCATGGTACACATGTGCACACATTTTGTGAAAGAGTTGCCCACAAAGATTTTTGCTACAGGTTCAAGTCCTGCAAATTGGCCACATTGCTCAACAAAAAGCTGTTTGGTTTTAAAGTGACTTGTGTGTGAGCTGTACACATTACTATACTATTGATAATAAACTAGGGATCTTTTTGGCCTGCAAAATTTCATATGAAATTTAACAGAAATGTTGCTAATGTGACTGCATCTTAATGAAGGACTAGAAAACTAGGAGTTATGATTTTGGCCATAAGATGAGGTTTACCATCTCTGGCCTGTCTCTGATAATATGCAATATTGCCAAGTCAACCACATTGCTTTTTGAATTTTGTGGAAAACAACAACAACAACAAAACACACACACAGAAACAATGCTATAGCTGCGCCTGAAATTGCATAGTGTCTATTCGCACGTAAAAAGTATGTTCTATATGAACATCCACATCCAGTTTATTATTAATATGTGACCTGCACAGTAGCATTACTTCACAGCCCGTCTCTTTTGGCCTCATGGGAAAGTAAAGTGGAATATTGGTCAGTCAGTTTTTTTTTTTTCTATTATTATTTATTTTATTTTTTTCCAAATATTATATATATATATATATATATATATATATATATATATATATATATATATATATATATATATATATATATATATATATATATATATATATAAATATATATATATATATATATATATACATACATACATACTATACTGATGGAATAAGACATATTCAGAAAAACACAGCACATGAAAACATCAATATGGAAAAGCCTCTAAGTGCTTTCTGAAATGTTCTTCTAAAATGAGCATTTTTATCAGGCTCTATGTATTTAGGTACAGTGATTTCACTTTATTTCCAGTTAAGTGAAATAACTGAACATAAACATGGAGCCTGATAAAAAAGCTCATTTAAGAGGAAAATTTACAATGACACTTAGAGGATTTCACATATGAAGTCTTCATATGCATATAAAAAAACTTAGAAAGTTCAGTGACAGCACCAGATTAAAAAATAAAAATAAATAAATAAATAAAAATAACCTACATTGACAAATATGTTTGAAAGTTTATGATTAATATTGCTCTGTTTTGATTTATTTGATTATATGGAATTATAACGTCTGTTTTCTAGACAAATGTCATTGTCTGTCCATCATTCTGAATTCAATTGAAAACCTTTTTGAACTCCTACAGTTGCTAAAAATTTCAACAAATGTGGGACTTTACGAAACTGTTCTCATGGAACACATGAGATTCAATATACCCCACATAGTTCTAAATTTAACTCAAACATACCTTCCACTAAACATACAGTAGGCTTCAATAACTCTGACTTTATAGTAATCAACTCTCTCGACACTTTTATCAAACTTTTTGAGTATTTACACAAAACTTTTTGTCATTATAGCACGATGCTCAATACCATATAAAGTTGATGTGTGAACTGTAAGCGTTTGTGTTACACGCAATTTTAAGCCTTTCTAAAATCACGCCTGTCTACTATTGATATTTACTCATAGCATAAAGTTTATGACCCTATAAAAGCAGCTGACAACTATATTTAAATAAGACCCATTATAAAACTCCTATTGTCAGCGTGTGTTCAGGCCTTACCTGTCCGAACACGGAGCTGAGGAACGGCCGCAGGTTGAAGTCCGCTTCAGAAGATGCTGCGCTGGACCTCCTCGATCTGCGGGAGGAGCGGCTGGAGGATGCGGGTACCGGCGAGGATGAGGCGGTGGAGGCTTGACACGCCTCTCTGCTCGATGAAGAAGACCCCGGTCGAGCCAGTTGAGGTGACTCAAAAAACAGAGCCCTTTCGTCCCTTGACTCGGAGAAAGACTGAGTTCTGGTGGGCATGCGAGCGGCGTGAGAGTGCTCGGGTCGTGGCTCCTGAGGCAGGTCGTCCCGGGTGGAGCGGTGGCGGTGATGGTGATGGTGGCGGTTGTGGTGATGATGATGTCGTCTGGCTGTCTTGTGCTCTCTTGCATCTGGAAGCTCCGACAGGTCCTCCTGACTGTGAGTCGTGGAAAGAGTGTGTCGATGGGAGTGGGAGTGTTGTGGGTGGCTCTTCTCTGCGCTATTTTGGGTACCGACCAGTGAGGGGTGACAAAGGGGTCTCCGCGAGCTCGCATCGCAATCCGCCGTCTCCGCTCCAGATGCCTCTGCCGCAGCGGCGCGCTGATGGTGTATGCGCCGGGCTCCGGGATGATCGCTCCTGGCCGGTGCGGAGGATCTCAGTAAGGAAGTCGTCGATTCGCTTTTGGGGAGCGTGAAACTCATCCTCAGCCTTGTAAAATGCCCTTGAAGGTAAAGGCTGACCTTTGAGATGTCACATTATTGTCATTTGAATATAATAGCCCGGTGTAGAGTGCTGAGAGTACATCGGCACCTCCTCGATAGCATTTTGGGTTTGAAATGATGCTATCGAGATCTTTTCCTCATGGAGTTGGTGCCACCTGATTGCTCCGTTAGGTGGTTAGCGCTACTCTGGTAGGACGCGTAGGTAAGGGGAGATGGGCTAGGGAATAAACCGAAAAAAAGATTCAGAGAGAGAGAGAGAGAGAGAGAGAGAGAGAGAGAGTGAGAGAGGGGGCACGCGGAACGTATGGTGTGCATCATCAGATGCCTGTGGGTGACACAACATAACATACAATGTATGGACAAAAACACAGAAAGAATCTCTCTCATTGTCTAAGCTTCAGTGTATTTGGGAATCTTCAGTATAAAGAATAGATAAAAAAGTGTAATTAATGTTGACCAATATCCACCCCATATGGATATAAAGACTTTCTGGACATTGAGAAAATAAGTATTGCATTTTATTCTGAAAGCGAGCAAAGCATTTATTTATATAAAAGATTTTGAGCTAACAGGTTTATCAAATAAAATATAAATAAAATAATAGTTTACATTAATGTATGTTATGAAAACATATTTAATTATGCCCTATGTAAAATTCTAAGCTAACAGGTTTATCAAATATCAAGAAAATAGTCAGTAATGCATGTTTAATGTAAAACACATCTTTAATAATTAATTATGTTCTATGTAAACTTTTGAGGTAGCAGGTTTATCTGATAAAATATACATGCATTATGTGTTTAATGAAAAACTAATATTTAGCCTAATTATGTCCTTTAAATGTGCAATTATGAGGTTTATCGAATAGGATATAAATAAAATAATACTTTACAATGTATGTTTAAAGAAAACATGCTTTTAACATTTATGTAAAATTATGAGCTTACAGGCTTTATCAGATAAAATGTACATTAAATAATAGTTTACAATGCATGTTTAATGTATTTAATATTTAATTATGTCCACGTTTTTATTTATAATTGTTATAGGCCTATAAAAATGTAGGCTTCAAGAGTAACTATCTATATAACCAATGTAAAAGAAATCATAAAATATTGATCCCCTGGTGTCAGCTTCATTCTCATATCCTAAAATTTCATATTTAATTTTCAACCCTTCCACTAATGTGTAATCAATATTTTGTGACTAAATGTCAACATGTACTTGTGCTAAGAAAATCTCAAATAAAATAAAAATAAAACACAGGAAAATGTCAAATCAGAATATGCAATTATATGCTAAGTTTAAAAAGCTTGCAAGACCCAGAATAAGATCAATAAAGTGCTGTAACCACAGTTAGTATTAATCAGAAAAGTGGTTGACTAATATTGTTTTTTCAGTGCTTACTTCTTAAAATGTATATTCACGCTTCCCCGGTCTTATGTGCTTGGTTACATCATTGCCATACATGACGAAACATATTTTCATTAACTCCAATAAAACCTACCCATCCACCCAGGGTTTTCAACCATCTTGAATGTTTTCTGTGTCCCCAGGGTGATAAAGTTTTCAGAACGCATCATGTTGAGGAGTTCTCTTCTCTCGCCCACAGATTTTCACTTGATTAAACACAGCATCCTATTGTGCTGCATGTTCAGGACATCCCAGCCTCAGGCTACTCCATGGTCCATTTATTCCTCATGAACCAGAATGAGACAACCTGCATAAAACATGACATTTAGACCCAAAATTCCATCTCTGTCTTGCTCATTCCAAGTCTTGTTTTTAAAAGCCATCTCCAAAAGAGGTATGCAAACATGCACAACATTAAGCCAAAGGATAATGCAATAGTTTAATCTATAGGGTCACAGTAATGTCAGAAACATATAGGCGGATCGTGTGTGGCCATGGGGAGTCAGGGACTTTGGGCAAAAATGCAACTAAATTGGACAAAAATGCCCCTGCACAAACAAATTCAATCTATTCTGTCTGTTGCTAACAAAGTGAATATGAAGTGTCCATTGCGACATTAAATTAAGATGCTCATGCACTGGATTTTTTACATTGATGCACATTTTAACGAATCACACACAGTTCTGTTGAGCTTAGTAATAAGTTGACCAATCAGAGGTGTTCAGATGAGTCAGCGCTGAAACTCATCACTTTTGTTGAGTGCGCGCACGTTCAAGACTCTTGTGAATTCTCTCATCATAAACAACAAATCACAGCTATGTACAAAGGTACAATGTAAGTAAGATATTCATTGCTTCAGTGATTTATAACGATATGATTGATTTTTTTCTTTTTGAGGGTGCTTAAACTTGTGATAGATCATAGTTAAATTGTAATCACATTAAATACAATTCATTCCCATTAAACATGTTTTACAGCTTACATGACACCCATGTCTGATTCTTGCCTAAAAATAAATGTTTATGATGTTTATTTGGCTGCTTTTGGCCTTGCCCTGGAGTGGGTTCACCCTCCGCCTATGGTTAGGAGACTGAAATATTATAGTTGCCTTCTGAAATTGTGCAATACATCATACATAAAAGAGAAAGAATATATTAATATAATAGTATAAATACTAAAATGCTGACTGTTGTAAGGGACATTTTGAAGATCATTCAGACTAAAATGAACCTATTTATCAGTCAAAGTGCATCAGTTCTGAAAACTGACTTCGGTTTTCTTTTGTTTAAACGTGTTTGATCATTTGGATGTTTATCTTTTATTTTTTAGCAAAGGGACTTTGATGCAAATTGCAGACCTATGATGTGGTAATATCTGCGCTTTGAATTTGCAAATATCTAAACAGATGGTTAAACTGTTCTAAATATTCCTGAATGATGAATAAATGTTGCCAAAATAAATGCATTATTAAAAAAAATGAGATCATTCAGCATACTTTTCTCTGAATTATCTGAATCTTTTGAATTCAGCAATGAAGGTTCCTTAGGGAAATGGTTGTAATGTGTGTGTGTGTGTGTGTGTGTGTGTGGCACAGACTGAGAGCATGTCTGCTGTAGTGTTCAGGGAATGTGTCCTGCAGTGTCCCTGTCTGCTTCAGAATGTCCCTCCAGTATGTTGCCGACCTCCAACATTCATCAGTTTTCTCTTTCAGACACTGCTATTGGTAAAAGGTGCCCTTTTGTGCTGATAACAAGCCTTGCGCATCCAATTAAAAATCTTAACCTTCACCTTTAGCAGATGAGTGGAAACATTCATCCAGACTCGTTGTTAGCTGCTTTACACTCGCCCTGTCATAAATGACTGTCTAGCTCCACCCTGCGTCAATGATGCTATATTGCAATGTGTAAGTTTCTGTGCTGGTAGGCCCTCACTCAGAACCAGTTATTTTGAAAGCCACTTGAGACGCGAGCGCAGCGGTCAAACATATAGCGTGTTTTTAAAAAAAGTTGCAAATCAGCCCAATGTATGTATAATCTTCATACAAAGTCTTCTTTTATATACATTTGAATAGCTAAAGTGAACTTTGTTAAATTCTATGTGGCTACCCGGGGCCAAATTATTACAAACCAGGCGCTTGGGAAAATACATTTTCAGTTTTTAGAACAATATTATACAGTAGCCTATACACATTATCCATCATAAAGATGTGACAGCTGTGTCTGCCAATGTAGGCTACATGTAGATTCAAAGTCCATTAATATTTATATTAATATAAGAAAATCCTTTATGATGATATAAGTGCAGCTTCTAATGCTATTCTAATGAATTTCTGCAATTATTAAATAATTTTTAACGCTAACTGAATAGTATTAGATCTGCAACCTCTGCAAAATGCCATCCAGAGAACAGATATGGCCCGTAGGTGGATTACATCTGCCTTTCATTCATCTACTATTTATCTCTCTCCCCCTGTGTTAGTAAAAGAGGTTAGTTATGTAAATCTCCAGAGCTGCATCTGATAATGGCAGCACTACCCTTCTCTCTGCCACCCCCATACAAAATCCTCCAAACATCCAGCATGCTGGGTTCATGTTTGTCAAAATAGCAGGTATGTTTCTGAGAAGAAACAAATTTTGTTGTCTCTTTTCCAAAAACACCCACAGGTCATTTGCATTAATACAAAAGACAAAGGTGTGTAATGCTATTTTTGATCTTGTTTAAATCAAGCATTGCCATACATTACACAAATCCAGATATAGACCCTCATGTTGTGTTCCAGTCATTTTGACCCAGAGACTTTCCCCCATTTTTTTTATTTTTTGTACTTTTTAAGGTTATTTTTCCCCACCTTGTTAGACTTGTGGCAATTTTAGTCAATGACAAAATGAGAGGCCTACAAAAAATTCCTTGTAAATCTCTTACCATTCTATATTATCACCAGATACTGGATTGAATGTTCTCAAACTGAGGTGCATTAATTCAGATGATCGATCAGTCCCAAAAAGAAATACAAAACCTGTGCTAACTGAAAGAAACAAGTCCACAAAAGAAAGTCTAAATCCCAGATTTGCTGGTGATAAAGCATAAAGAGAGAAATGAGAGAATGAGAGAAATTTTTACACCAAATAAGGTAAAGGATTTTCAGCACAGCACAAGGGTTAAATTAATTCTTTATTAAATCTACAGAATTACTCATCCATTGCAAAGTGAGTCCATGGCACACAATTTGGAAACATGGAAGTAGGAACGTTGTCATAAAATTGATCTGCAACTCCAAAGGTCTCACAATGATATAAAATGTCACTTCTCACGAAACGGTCTCAAAACTCTCTGTCATCTTACAAAAGGAATGTACCAATATTGATGCGGCAACCACGAAAGCTCTGCTTACAAGCAGTACGACAAAGCACAATAAGGTAGAACCTAGCACATATTAACAGCCAGAATGTTGTTGTTCAAAAACAATAAGCGTCGTGTCCCTCTTTAAGTTTCACAGAGATACAAAGCGATTGATAACGCGTTTCGATTTGATTTGAAAATTCAGGGTAGGAAAGAGTAAAGAGGAAAGCAGGCTGATTTGATGTGCTCGTATTCTTCCCCATCGAAGCGCTCCGACCCTGACTTAGGTGTGGCGGCAAAATAACTTGCCACTAGTGCGTTTAATGGAGGTCATTTTACACAATAGCTGGTAGTGCTTCAGTTCACTTCGCATAACATCTCTGCCATATATCCACATTCCTTCGAGGTAAATGTCAAATCCCCTGTCATTGCAGCATATGTCGCTTTACGACTGTTTAACTTAGCTTCTGTAAGCCTAACCTCAGTAAAAATGTACAGACCAAACAATGTACTGTGCTTCCTATACAATCCTACCTGGCTGTAGTGACCAGGCTTGGCAAAAAGTGCATTTCCATGTGCGGTTGACTGTCAATGCTGTAGGTGAAATGATACTATGACACTCACTGGGTATAAATGTGACCCTGCAGCTAAATTGTAGGAACAACATGAACGCGAGGGCTTTGTCTCAAGCGCAGTTCACCAGCAGGTTTTTGAGTTCTGTAAACACTGATAATGTACTATAGTGATGGTACACTGAAGTCTAGTCATAGGGAAAGTGAGAGTAAAGGTTGGTATACTAGAGGAAGAGACTTGTGTTCTCAACACTCTTTCTTTCCCTTTGCACTCATCTCATACTGTTAACACAATGGAAATCATTGACGTTTTTTCTCCTCACGACTCTCTCTCAGCGCCCAGGGGTGAAGATGTAGTCCAGTGCCTGTCTCTCGGCTGCGGCCACGTTTGGATGCCACAGGTCCACCATGAATACCACTCTCGGGCCATCTTCTGGAGAACCTGAGCACACAGATATGGAAAACCTGATGGAAGGGGTAAACACTAACACTGGGTTCAGTAAGTGTGTGCATGCACAAATTTGTGCGTAAAATCTGCATACAAACATGTTCACAAACAATGATTCACCGTTAACTTTCATACTAAAATGTACTCTAAATTCACCGAAATTACAGTTGAACTCACACATACACAAAAAGCACATACTCTGCATGGTTTCATATTCGTATTAAGAATGTGTTTATGCATAGATAATTAATATTTCGTATATTTCACTATATAGCTCAATCTGAGAGGTTTATCTGTATAACAATGCAGATATGTTACAACTTGATAATTAGAGGTTTTTATGAAAAGTGTCCACTGTATTTGAACCAGTTATGAGGATGGCACACTTGGCATTGCTTAAGGATATTGCAGCATGTCTCGTCTCTCAGACAAGAGCATGTCTTTTGAGAGAATCATATAGTCAAAAAAGAATATAAAGGAAAGCCTGTCTGAAAAGACCCTTATTGAAATGGTTTGGGTGTGTTTTACGCAAATTCCTTTTTTAGTATACTGAATGAATGAATGAATGAATGAATGAATGAGGCATCTATAAAGAGCTTTCACTGTGTATTGCTGCACACCCAAAGTGCTTTACAATCATATGAGGGGACCTCTTCAACCACCACCAGTGTGCAGCATCCACCTGGATGATGTGACAGCATCCACTGCACTCACCACACACCAGCTACAGGAGAGGAGAGAGAGTGATAGAGCCAATTCAGTGATCGACACGGGCTAGTGGAGGGAATCCGGCCAGGACACAGGGGTTACACCCCTACTCTTTACGAGAATTGCCATGGGATTTTTAATGACCACAGAGAGTCATGATCTCGTTTTAATGTATCATCCGAAAAATGCTGCTTTTTGACAGTATAGTGTACCTGTCACTATACTGTGACGTTAGGACCCACACAGACCCTGCTGGTCTCACTAATGCCTCTTCCAGCAGCAACCTAGTTTCCCAGGAGGTCTCCATCCAGGTACTGACCAGGCTCAACCCTGCTTAGCTTCAGTGGGCAACCAGTCTTGGGGTGCAGGGTGATATGGCTTTGGCATATTCCAAATTCAGTAACATTAGACTAAAAAAAATATGTAAACTCCTCTTAATTACATAGGTGCCCCTTACAACTGATTAATTGCAGATGCATTGGAGCTCCCATTCTCCAGCTTCATTAGTTTATTATTTGTCTTTAACAGTTATGTCTAATAGTTGAAAGCTAAATACTATAGACGGTTTCAATTGGTGCACACGCCTGGACCTGTTGTGTATATCAATCTGGCTAGCTGTGCCGTCTACAAACGCAGTTAAAGTTAAGGTGATGAGTAGACTGAAGTTGGGCTCAGGTGGTTGTGCTTTGGGATGTGTTTCCCATACATTTATTTATTTGTGGAGACTCGCCACAATTTTAAAACTAAAAGATTTTCCAAAAGGCTTCATTGAATAAACATGAGCATGTATGTGTTTAATAGTAATAATACCTTTCATTTATATCAAAACGAGGCACAAGTATTTTTATATCTCTGTATTTCTGAAGGAAGACTTGCATGTTATATGTCTGATAAAGCAGCGTTTGTGAGCGTAGCTCTGCTTTGTTACAGCTGTTACTGGGGAAACCTCTATTTCTCTGCTTTAAAGCATCTCCTGCTGGCAAAGAATGAATTAGCATTTTCATTAAGTCCGCCTGATTTACACAGCAAACATTTTGTTTCTTATCAAAAAAAAAAAAAAAAAAGATCTACTCTAGAGGGACTTGTTATTGATTCTATTTGGAAGTCTACCAGAAGTTAAGTTAGAGCCACAAAAGCGCATGCACAGTAACATCTGTTTATGTTGTTGCCATTGAAACTGCCTATAGCAAATGCTATAATATTTTTTTACTATACTGTCGGCATTCAGTAAATATGAATTTTAAAGAGTTTTTTGAATATCTAATTAGCATTAATGGCAAGAACGTTGCAAACTGCATCAGCTATTAGACCTTCTATTGTGCACGGCCTGTATAAAAATGCAAGTAGTCTGTGTGTAACAGTCCTGTGTGGAGTGGGTGCAGACAGGTGCATTCTGCTATTATCAGATACTCACAAACGAATAATGAGAAATCCTTCATTTCAAACTATGCTTCACATTAGCTGGTTTTTATTTTGAGAAAATATCCCAGTGTGCACTAATTTAGCAGTTTACTGTTGGTAACAGTGTTTAATTGCTTTTATGTTTAATATTAAAATGTTTAAATCTTTATATCTTAAATTAAACAGTGTGATATCATATATAGACTTTATATCAACCACACTTCTATTGAAAACAATATACTGGGAATCAAAAACCCACTAAATAACTACTGCACACTTAGTTTTCTACTTAATACTGAATAGATGCCTCATGCACTACAATTTATTATATATTCTCTACAAATTATTTCTGTTTCTCACCATCATGGAACGCAGTGTGAAGAAAAGAGTCATCGAACAGCAGGCAGCTTCCCTCAGACCAGCACTGCGGCTCTCCACCAACTACCAACTCACAACCAGAGGGCACCTTCAATCCTGCACACACACACACACAGAGAAAATGGCTTACACACCTTAACCAGCCCCACAGATCGCTATATACTGTATATTGCTGCACTCACATTTAATGCTTACATTTAAACATTTGTATGCGTTTGACTGAATTTATGTTTCTCATGATCTCAAATATATGATGTAAATATAAACTGTGCCTACAAATGAAATTCACATTTACAAAACAAATGAACACTTGACAAAAATAAATAGCATCTAGGTATTTATAATAGATGTGAACTCCTTCAATACTGTTTAAAAAGCATCCTAGGATTCACCACATGAAGTTGCTTGAGAGGGATGCAAATTAGAAAAGCTCAAACATAGGATGACAACAATTGATTTAAATACACTACCATTCAAAGGTTTGGGTTTTAATTTTATTTTTTTTATTTTTTTAATCTTTTCTATGACTTAAAATCATTTATTACATTTCAAAAGGACATTTTTTTTTTGTCAGCCATTACTTCAGTTTTCTGTGTCGCATGATCCTTCAGAAATCATTGTAATATGCTGACTTGCTGCTCAAAAAATAATAATATTATTATTATGAATGTTGATTATTATGAAAACAATTGTGGTGCTTAATATTTTTGTGGAAACCATGATTATTTTTTGTTGGATTCTCTGATCAATAGATATTTCAAAAGAACAAAATTTGTTTCAAATTTAATTTCATATAACATTATAAATGTCTTTGCTATCATTTCCAAAAAAAATAAAAAATAAAATAAATGCATCCTTGATTAATAATTTATGCATTCTTTTTTTTTTTCCAACAAAAGTTATACTGATCTTTTGCACTGATCTAATCTGACTTTACTTTGATTCTAAATTTAAAAAAAATTGTTTTAATAAGTAGCTGTGCCCAAACTTTCACCTGGTATTGTACATATATTCACATCCTTTGTCCTCTTACCAAGGTGGCAGCGCAGGCGTACATTGGTTGGCCCGTAATGCTCAGTGATCATGGCTCCAGGACTGAGCACAGAGAAGCAGGCGTTTCCAAACACATTATTCGCAATAAAGGTACGGAGCTGTCCGAGCACCCTCCAGGCACGTGGACAGCGCCTAGCGTTCAGCACCATCGGAGTACCCTGGTTCACCAGATAGAAGGTCCACCACTGGCCACGAGGTGTGCTGTTGGCCTTCCAGCCCAGTGGAAGCGAAGAGCCAGTCCGACTGGACGGCAGCCGGTACACGCTCTCAAATTCAGCCAGAAGTGCCAGAAAACTTCTCTCCAGGAGCTCCACGTCATGCTTCTGCGCCTCCCGTGAGAAGAAAGGAGCAGAGGAAAGGTCCGGCAGGAAGAAGACCTCAGGTTTTTGGATGGATGGGCGGTTGCAGAGCAGATATCGGCCTTGCTCACGTACACCTTTGTGCACACGGCCCATGCCAGCCCAGGTGTAGCGCTTGGCATACTCCTGCAGGCTATGGTAGAGCCGCTGGTTCAGGCCCTCACCAGGTTTGGCACAACGAAAGCACTCAGACGACTGACAGTAGGCAAAGCCGTTAAGTTCTTCCTCGCCGACTCCGCTTCCTCCAACCCTGCCGACCTGATGGAGTTTCAACGAGCCTCTGCGAGCCAAAAGGTCTGAGGCGAGAACTCCACCAGGAACCGCCCTGACACGTGGCTCGGGGCTGAAACCGCCACGGAGGGAAGGTGCGGAGTGTTCACATCCAACACGGTAGCAGTACCAGATAAACAGAAGGGCAAGACAAAGAGTAGTGCCTAGAGCACTGGACTCACATTCTCGCACCGACTGCATGCCACCTGCCACCCATTCCCTTATTCGCTCTAAAGACCACTCCATCCCAGCATACGAACATACATACACACTCTATCCCAAATGCACACACTCAAACATACATGCAGATATGATTTAGAGATTCTTATTTGTTGGCTTGTGCATAGGAAGGCTTGATTTGGTGTTTAACTGAAGTGACACAGCCTTTGCCAGTCATCAAGGAGCTTTTTGTGCAGTCTAATTTGATCACGTGCCGATTGCTTTGGTTAATGCAAGCGCACATTTAATTTCCTTTTCAATGCATTTGGAAATGTTGACAGTGTGCCACCGTGAGATAATACAGCTGCTTCTTGCCTCCTGAACGAGACCAACAGGGACACGGTGCATCCGAGGGCACCTGAGAGAGAGAAAAAAGCAGATACAGAGACATGTCATTATAAAGTGCAGCAGAATATCACTATGTCGACATTGCCGTCGAGGCAAACTGCATCACACCTGCCTTGATGGCCCGGTTTGACCACATGATCATTGCTATATACCACCCACACACATTTGGCTTCTTCTCCCCCTCCTCACACTCACGCACAGACTTGAAGAGCAGCTTGATAGAGACCGCAGCACACACGGGTATGGCATTCGAAATTCAGTCTTTGCAACACCTCCACCCTGCACTTTTTAAAATCATGAGTCATGAGAGAATTCCAAGCAATTAAAGCATGCAGACAGTCATCACAAACCTGCACCAGGAGCCTAACTGCCTGACATAAAGACAAGAGAAAATTGTTGCATTACTGTTGCGTTAGGATACCTCAGATGGAATGCAATCCGACAGGCTAGAGATGAAATAATAAAACAAACCTAACATTTTAACGCAACATCTTAAGACAGCTGTCAACACAGGCAGATTGAGAGAGACAGCAGGGAATGCATACAAGAATACAGCACAAAGAAAAACAAACCCCAGCCACCTAATGCAGCATTTAAATTATTCGATAAAGCATGCAAAGACTGTAACGAGTCAATGCGCAAATTGACGCTCATTCAGTTGCATATTTACCGAGAGCTTCGCGACACTTCTTGTCTGTCAGATTCGCAGCGGCTGTCCTTCCGCCCGGCGCTGCCAGTTATTCTGCCTCTACGCTTCCCTCTCAGACACCTCCCTGATGCTGTGTTTCATTGCAGTTTCTAGTCCTGCCCTTATGTCCGTAAAGCGCTGTCAGGCGACGTCCATAATGCCGAGGACAATCAGGCAGAAAACAACATGACAGACGCCCGACGTCTCATCAATGAATCTGGGAGTTTATATAACAAAGATGCATAACTGATTGACTGATTGGCTACTAAAACCTTAAAAAATGCTTCATTCTAATATTAATATCGATAGGCCTACTGCTATTTTTTAGCACATTAACAAATTATAATAATGGTAATAACAAGAATAATTAATGTTGTTATTTTAGTAAAATTTGATATTAGCTATTAAAACTTACGTGCAGGTTGTAAACCGCATAAGGGGGTGTCACGGGCAGTAGTGGGGGTTGATGTCGAATCATCCCAGTGAATCGAATCGTTATCCGTTCACCAAAAAGATTCACTTATTGACAAATATAAAGTTAACATTTCAATAAAGGAGCGTGTACTACAATTACGAGCCATTCTATAAGGTGACATTTCAGCACTTGACAAACGGACAGCGACTCATAAGCAGCACATAAAGCACAGCTACGCGCGATTGCTTTAAGTGCATTTTTTTGGAAACGTAAGTGAAACAATAAAGAATGATCGTAAAATGACTTGAAGAAAACGCACTTAAAAGCTAAGGGCCGGGTTTCCCGATAACGATTGATCTTAGAGCTTTATTTCATAGCTGGTTTTCGTGCACTTCAGCACGCCACTGATATATTTATTTTCCCCCAGTCTTCGAAGCATTTCCTACATACTTCTTTTATTTTATTTTTATTGTTACTTTTTTCGGTCATTTAATTTGATTGTGTATTTCTATTTTTCTGCGCTTTATAATCATTTCATTTATGAATTAATAAAAAATAATAATAAAGAAAACTACTCAAACTGTACAATAAAGCATAATCACATTGCACTTGAATCAAGTTAAAGGTGTAGTAGTCTGCCGACGGTCCTGCAAGTGACCGCGTAAATCTCTCTTCTTATGATGCACTTAGGGCTTAAAGGTGCTGTAGGGAACTTTTGTAAAAAAAAAATATTTTTTACATATTTATTGAACCTGTCATTATGTCTTGACAGTAGAATATGAGACAGATAATCTGTGAAAAAAAATCAAGCTCCTCTGGCTCCTCCCATTGGTCCTGTTGCCATTTGCAGAAATTCATGCGCTCCCGGTAAAAAACAACCAATCAGAGTAACTTTGTTTGTGTTCTAAATGTAGAAAAATGAACATAATACGCGAGTACACCATGAATCCATTTTCCAAACCGTGTTTTTAGCTTGTCCTGAATCACTAGGGTACACCTATAATAAGTGTTTATATTCAGACTATTTTAGAGTGCTTCGGGGGTACCGCGGTGGAGTAACCCAGTACCTTTGTGATTCTTCATAGACATAAACAGAGAGAAAGTAGTTCCGGCTACGATGTTCTTCCGCAAGACGCAAGCAGTTCTGTTTATTAAACGCTAGAGCGTCAACTCAAGTGCTACCTAAGTTACGATGCTTTTTGGAAACAGACCGTATTAAGAGCACTCTTACGATCGTTTTTACGATTTTTGGCTTACGAAGCTTTTGGGAAA
Source organism: Carassius auratus (assembly GCF_003368295.1). NCBI lineage: Eukaryota > Metazoa > Chordata > Actinopteri > Cypriniformes > Cyprinidae > Carassius > Carassius auratus. The sequence goes on from NC_039250.1 coordinate 24,018,310, forward strand.
CTTAGCCAAGATCAATCGTGGAAACCCGGCCCTGGTAAAAATGCAGTTATGCAGGCGTATTGATTAAACCTGTTACTTTTCCAGAAAGATACAGTGACAGTGCAAAATACAAATGACTGACAATGCCAAATTTGAAACTTGCCTTCAGGTGATAAGAGAAATAAACAGCTTCCTGATGTGCTGTGCGTTTGTGTCCTTGGCTGTCTTAAAAAAAAAAAAATCTTAAAAAGTGAAAAGTAACGTGACATTCAGACAAGTATGGTGACCCATACTCAGAATTCGTGCTCTACATTTAACCCATCCAAAGTGCACACACACACTGCAGTGAACACACACCCGGAGCAGCGGGCAGCCATTCATGCTGTGGCGCCCAGGGAGCAGTTGGGGGCTCAGTGCCCTTGGTGCCCTTGAGCAAGACACCGAACCCCCAACTGCTCCCCACATGCCGCAGCATAACTGACTCCCTACTGCTCCGGGTGTGTGTGTGTTCATGGTGTGTGTGTGTGTGTGTGTGCGCACTTTGGATGGGTTAAATGCAGAGCATGAGTTCTGAGTGTGGGTCACCATACTTGACTTTATGTCCTGTCACTTTCAAAGTATTAACCATTTGGTAGTCTGCTTAATGCACTCTTGAGAGTTTCATCCTTATCCATTTTCTGGGCTATTTCAGAAGTTATAGATTTCTTTGTAAATTCTAAACTAGCTGAAAAGGAGGAACCATTTTAAGGAGGCTGCAGTTGTTTAGATAGCTAGCTTGAAGCCAGTAGGGCTGTCGGTAAGAACAGATCCAGTCTTAGTCAAACAAGGTATCAAAAGGTTTATTGTACGTCCAAGGAGGTTTTGTGCATGTAGATATGCATGTGTGCGTATGGTTTCTATAAAGGGAACAGATATACAAAGTTTCAGTTTACAAATAAACTGTGCTAAATAAGGTACAAAGCAACAACAATGTTCCATTAACTGCACATTAAATAAATAAAGCACATGACACAAAAACCTTAAAACACTAGAGATGCAGCATTTCTTGTCTGCGAGGGAGTCTATTGTTTTTGTGGTTTCCAGTTGCTGTTCCATCAACTTTGTTTTTGTTTTCGACTGTGAAACTTCCATACAGTAGTAAGCGCAGTGAGAAAATATAGCTGCTTGCATAATATTCTGATGATGAAATTTATGTCACATGCACACATACCTAAGACTGAAGTATACTCTGTGGTCTAGAAATATAAGTTTCAGTACAATACTATGCTGGTCACAATATTTTTGTCTCATACACTGTATGCATAAAACTAATTATATTTTGGGCTTTACTGTTTAATGAGGCCAAGGGAGAGTTGTATGACTCCCCCCCAGCTACCCAACCAAAATTGTGTCATGTAACTTGGAATCAGCAACAAACTAGGTAATCTACCCAGCTCATGACATAATGACATAATAAGTAACATGACATTGCCAACATAGAAAGAAGCAGTGCCGTGCACAGGGGGTAGCCCGATGGCTAGAGCCACTGCCCCTTTTACCTCATCGGCTGACGTACCCCCTCAGCAATCCTCCCATCTGCCCAGCTCAAAGCTGTCTGTTACAGCTCCGCTAAAGATCTGCTGATCCACTCCGTGTTTTCCCGCCGCTCCACGGCATCACTCACAATCTGTGCCTGCTCTCTGGAGAGTGGAGACCACAGTCTCCGAAGCTCATTTCATTACCAGGTAGATGCATTACGATCCAGTCAGTGGATCATTAGTCAGTGGTTGATCTGCTGAATTAGTAATTAGTTGATAGTTTGTTTGTTTGTTTTTGTTTTTGGTCAGTAATGGCTTGGCCTTCTAAAAGAGCTAACAACTTGGTCTACAAAAAGTTGTTGACCACAAACTTGTAGACCAAAAAAAAAAAAAAAAAAAATTGGTCAACTGTCCCTAGAAATGTAATTTGTGCATGGCTCTGGAAAGAAGTGTTCGATTGTACGCCAAACATTTATTTTTCTTTTTTTACCAAACCAGTTCAGTGCAAATGGATTTTCTTTAGCTTACACAAGATTTAATTCAAAATTCAAAATTTGACTTTTGAATTAAATCGTTAATATTTTTAATATAGCCAGTTAATTTTTTATGTTACACTTTTGTCGCTTAACTGACAACATTTTTTTTCCCAATCCAACTGTATGTCAACAAACTGAGTTTTCACACTGCACCAGCAGAATTTCATGAATTGACAAATGCTGATTAAACAGGTTCAAAATAAGTACCAACCAACAGCAAATTCCAGCAAGGGGATCTGACAAATGTGACAAGTGAATTAGTGTCTGTTGCTGTTGGTCTGCCTATATAGGTGCAGTGTGAATTAGCATTAAGAGAGACATTTCCGAATATGAATGATAATTCTGATCAATTAGTTTGGAGACATACAGTTTGATGTGGGGGTATGTTACCGGGTAACCTACAAAATTGTGCACCATCTGCAACATCTAAATTAACTACATTCAAAAATATTATTTAACCACTTAATTTAACATTTTATTAAGAGTCATTTAAGTAGACATAGGTTAAGATTACTCACTTTTGGTGTGGCAGTAATATGACCCCCATCTATCTAAATCACAACATATGGTGGTTAAAAAAGGGGGGTGATGAATTCAAAGCTCGGGTGGTCCAGCAGTCCACCCCATGGCTGCAGGGCAGGGGGGATGTCTCTGTAGATAGTGAAGTTTGCCTAATTACACTGGAAGGTGCGAAAATACCTCTTACAAAAACACTTTACACAATCCAATTTAGACTCGACCTCTACACTTGACAATGCACTTACTTAGGCGATGACACTCTGAAAGGGGAGGGCTAAAAGCGCACTTCTGCTGTAGCCTTCTCTAGAAGTTTAACGATACAGTAAAGGAAACAATGGCCAGACGAAAAGAGAAAGTTTGCTTGTGCATAAGTATTCCAGTTATATGTATTATTTTAATTATTATTATTTGCGTGACTCACTTTAACGGACAGTGTATTGACGGACTTTACAAAAAAGCAGCCGTGGCAGCCGACTCGGAAACCTGCTCAAAGATCGGGCGGTGAGTGATTGCCTTGAGGCCTACCACTTACCGCATAGTACATGAATGCAGTGTATTCTGTTACTTTAAATTCAGAAATAGCATCCTTATGGATGATTAGATTATATATTTTAGTAAACACAATTCTAGCATCCAAACTTTTCATATTGATGTGGAAGACCACGTTTTCCTGGAAAATGACAATTAGGTAGTCAAAATCCCTGGGTCAGGTAAATCTGAGGATGCTACTGAGGTGAAACGTCAGGTTAACGACACAGAAAGTCTGAAGTTAATTAGGTAAAGTAGGCTGTCTTCAAAGCCTTGTAATCCTCTTGACAGCAATCTCTGGCTTCCTCTTCTTGGACAACTGGCAGCTAGTGATTTAGACCTGGCTATAACGCCTAATTCTGTTCTATATTTTTATTTACTATAAAGAAAAGTCAATTCTTTCTGTAGAAGAAATAGGCCTAAATGATAAAAACTGATATGTTTTGAGAGGTAAAATGGGTTTATATATAAGATATCGGTCTTTGAAAGGTGTAGTCAGAAAGTAGGCTAATCATGATTGACTATTTAATTATAGATCATTTGTAAGCATAAAAACATATTGGTTATGCCAGCCTCCTACAGACACTTCTGATGGGTCTTAAAGCGCGTTTGCTAAGCGACCGTCTGCAGTTATTAGCAAATTTTCCAAATTACTTCCTCATTTTTTTTGTCCTTGATGTTGTTGTTGTTGTATATCCCCTAAATGCTCTCTCATGTCCGCCCATGGTTGTCAAACAAGGAAAAAGATATAGATTATAAATCATTTTAACACAAATTCTTGGAATTATTCACAAATTATTGATTGCCTTACGTTTAATTCTGTTTTTAAAAGATAGATCTCAAATCATATCGCTTTGTTGACCGCAGTATTTAAAAGTAGCTAAAATAGCCTTTACACTAGAACATTTGATGCTGTGACCTTGGTCAAATTGCCTGTTCTGTAGCTATGTTTGTTTACTTGCTTGACCTGATACGCGGGACTGATGTACTGCAAGTGCTGGCCATCAGTAGTTACTGACTCCCACGTTATTTGGAACCTTTTCAATGTATGACACTTGGGAAACAAACCAAAGGTTCGAAAATCGAGATGAGCAGCGCTATCACTTTAGCCCCTTTCACACTGCCATTCCGGCAAATACAGGGGTAAAGTGTTCCTGCAATTGTTCCCTGGTCACTAGATTTGGCACTTTCACACTGCCAGTAATGACCCGGTATATGTGCGTGCTTTCACACACAACCCTTGAAGATCCCGTAACGACACGTGACATCAGCGTGTGATGTGTAATGTACGAGTCGACAACGCTAGGCACGTTATACTTTCACTGAAGCAAGCAAATGATCTCGGCGTCAGCACGGAAAGTGAGGAACTAACTGATCTCTGCTCCATTAAAGTTTGCACATATGTTTTCGTCGCTAACGTTGATCTTCCTTCAAAACAGCCGGTAAAAGAGTCGCGCGATAATGTGCGTCATCACTTCGACACGGAATTAGATCTGGCTTTTGTTCATACAGCGCTCGTCCCGGGTCGAACCCCGCAATGTTACTAGGTCCCCGACCCGGGTTCAATTCGGTATTCAATCCCGGCACGTGGTTGCTTTCACACAGAAGGCGACCCGGCAATGTTCCGGAAATATTGCGGGTCCGACGTGCAGTGTGAAAGGGGCTTATGCCAGCATGCTACCTGTCAACAGAGGTAAAACATTTGCCGATGTAATGTGAAAACGAAGCCTAAAAGGAACACGGTTCTGACCCGAAAATACAGCGTGAACAGAAAGAAGGAAGCTATGGAACAAAGAATGGAATTGTGTGAACACACCATTAGGAATCATAATTGTGAAAATCACTATACCAATACATTTGAAATCCGCTGTTAATTTTGGTAAAATAAAATGACACGCTGACAACTTAGCGTAAAATTAGTACTTTCCAAATAATATTTAAATTAAAAAAAAACTACTACAACACAAATACAGTTATTTAGTTTTGAAAAGCACACATTTTATATGTGCATGATATTAATTTTAGGAAGAAACTTTCCAGCGGGATCATTGTACTTTGATTCCCTTGACATCAAATCGTTAGACAACCCATGCCATTGCTCAATTCTGTCTACGTTTTCTTTCCTAGAGACATCCTGCAGTTGGGTGGCTCAGCGGTAGATGGCGCCAATGCTGCTTTATGTGCACGTCAAGCATGAATCCTCAGAGTACGGGCATCGGTGGAGGATCTGTATTCACAATACGGGAACAAAGTGGTGAAGATCATAGTGCGAACTACGGGGGAGCTATGGGGAGCTCGGCTCCCCTTAATAAGACATGGGCTCCCCTGAAAACGAGAAATGTGAAATTTTGGGGATCCCAAAAAATATTGACAATATGAATATTTTGAAATGCAATTTCAGTTGTGCAATGTGATCATGATGGATTATTAAGTGTAAAATAGCAAAAATATTATTCAATCATCCATGACGGCGATTAAAACCTAATTTACTTCAATAAAGATTACTATACATGCTATTCTTGTAATGAGCATCAATGTGTGGGGGCGCTGCGCTGCAAATTCCCCGTTAGTACGTCATATATTCGTAGAAAAAAAATAAACGTTGGAGGCCATTTATCACGCGCAAAGTCCTTAATTCATTCTGCAGTTATAGCATCATAGCAATGATAGCAATGGTAAAAAGAAAACAAGGCAGTTTAATTAATTTTGGTTTTATTAAGAAATTATGTAGTGATGACATTAATAGCATGGTTTTATTAAGAAATTATGTAGTGATGACATTAATAGCACGACTGATTCACTTGCTGCAAACACTTATTAGACCTCCCGCCGTGCGCCCACTGTGACAACCAAGAAGCTGAAGAAAAGTTATCTCTGGCTGTAGATGGTAATAGCTTGTCAGAGGCCGGTGTAGCAGTCGCTTCTGTTCCCCTCGAAATGTCTGTTTCCCCTCGGGTTGCCAGGTCCGTGTAATAAACGCAACCATATAGTTAATCAAACATTTTCCCAAAGTACTAGCCTAAATTCCGCGGATTTGGCAACACTCCCGCATGCAAACACACCGAACACACCTGGATGTAAGGAAAGCAAAAAGCGACACATTTCTTGCTACACTACAAGTAAATTGATTCTCACACTCTATTTACTTATTCATCTTGCAGTTGTTCCGTTATTTTTGTCTTTTGTTTTTACATTTCAAGTTGAAAAACCTCTCGTCTTAAATTTATTTTCAAGTTTAGGATTTAGGACGGTATTTTTAACTATTTGACTTGCCGTACATCCAGTCATGCTTCTTGCGCACGCTAGTTCTGATTGTACGTATGGTAACTCGGCAACTACGCAAGAATTGTAGTATGTTTGCCTAAAGGGGAACAGAATCGACTGCTACACCGGTCACTATCCTAACCCCTCTTGCTCCGAGTCCTCTCTCCCGTTAAACTGGAACAGCCGGCAGTGGAGAGACTGTAAGAGCCGATATACATGGCTGTTTGTTAAAGATGGAAGCTTGAGGTGCATCTCTTGTAGGGATGCAAAAAACCTTCTTCTGTCTGAAAAGTTAAATGGCACGCACTTGTTTGAGGAGTGGATTAATGGGGAAATAAGCAGCGCTGCTCAGAACAAGTTGCGAAAAAATATATATAAACACAGGCTTTTTGTGGGTGGCTGTTTGTTTGCTGTCTGACCTATCAATTTGTGTCGATAAAGTATATACATATACAGTAATGCATATACAGTTTTAGCTGTTATGTATCTTTGTAAGTCATTGTAAGTCATTTTTTGAGGCACTCGTGTCGATAAAATATAATAGCCTAATAGTGCATACACTTGTAGCTGTCCTTATTTGAGGCACACGCAATCAGCACCCCCACCCCCTCCCAAAAAAAAAAAAAAGTGGGCTCCCCCAGAGGACACGGTATAGCTCGAACACTGGTGAAGATTATCCTACTTTTAATACCTTAAATAAATAATGATTTTGTTTTATATTGCATATTATTGTTAATGTTATTCCACATCTCTGTTATCTAAACAGAGTGAGAGTAATCAATGCCAGAGAGACTGTCCCAAAAGCTTTTAAAACCGACCTTCTTGCCATGTGTCCAACCACAATACAGCCAATGGAAGGTGACAGTGAACAGTGGATATTTTTTTAAATACTTAAATATGTAAATATTTATATCTGAATATGTGCAATGCCCCATTAAAATATGTAACCCACTATTCTTTAAATACAGACCTTTTTTGCATTATATAGGAAGTAGTCTTCTTATTTATCATAACTACACACACTCAGTGTACTGAGCATTTTAAGCACAAATAATAGCAATAGTTTCTCTTTCTCTCTAAAGGTGCTCACTGGATCGGTGTAGGTGATATCCGTGGCTGTGAGCGAGCTCATAAACTGTATGGATGTTTACCTTGGGCCAGTTTAACTGAGCCCACTATCAAGATGGCTAGAGAGGGTGTCCCTGTACCCTATGTGCTCTCTTGATTTTTGCCACTTCTCTTAAAGGAGAAGCCAGAATCACCATTACGGTAATACATGAACTCATAGTATGAATGAATAAAGACTTATAATGTTTCCTTTAATAGAGCTTTTTAAAAATGAATTCTGTCACATTCCAGTACAAGTGAAACCATTCATCAGAATGTGTTTCTTTTATAGCCAGTTATTCCAGAATAAAGAAGGTAAGCTATTAAAAGAAGGGGACATAGTGAGATTTGAAAAAGTAACAGATACACTTGAGATCATCGAACAAGGGGCAGTTGCTTTATACAATGGAGACATTGCCAAAAACCTTGTCAGTGATATACAAAGCGCAGGTAATTCAGAATGCCCTTTTCTAAAATTGTGATTTCTATAAATATACACAAATCACAGTTCATTTAATGTGTATTTTAGGCGGAACAGTTTCTCTGGAGGACTTGAGGTCGTTCAGGTTATCTGAATTAGGGTGCTTTCACATCTCTAGTTCGATTCATTTGGTCCGAACCAAGGGCAAACAATTATACATTGTAGCATTTTTAAGCTTTTTTGGTTCCTTTACACACCACACTGATTGCTTTGGTCCGTACCAGTTGAAACGAACCAAAATGCAGTCACATGACAACATCTAAATCACTGATTGGCCATGACGTATTTCCTAAACTGCTTTTCGATTGGTCAGAATTTACGTGTGGGAAAATTCCAACATAAGGAGGAAAAGCCAGCAAACAACACGGAGACAACACGACTTCGCGGGCTGGTTTTGTCCCTGGCCATAATCTATTACATTGTTTTTATACACCACCATATGCAAAAAATAAATTTCTATAATGAAGTGCGGATGCGGCTTGAAAACAATGTTGTAATGCACTGCAAACGGCGAGTGGGAATCGCTCGTAACTTCAAGCAGAGACGTGCATTAATTCGTCTTAACTCTGACATGCTCATGGTCATCTGACCAAATTTCTATGAGGCTCTGCACCTCCTCACTACTCCAAGTTTGTCCATGAGCTGCCATGCAAAAGGGCAAACTGACAACAAACACTTCCTCATCCCATAATGCACAACACAGCTGACTACTGCAGCCAGTTTAGTCCAAAAATGATCAGTACTTTTTGCAGTTGGGTCTTTTCGAGGTCGGATCACATTCTCACCACAAACGAACCGCTCCAGAGTTCGTTTAAAAGCGTACCGAGACCACCTCTTCAAGCAGGTCTCGGTACGCTTGTTTAGTCCGCTTTTAGTCCACACCCGAGTGCGATTGCTGCTTTCTCACCTGCCCAGTCGAACCGCACCAAAGAGGGAAACGAACTCTGGTACGATTTAACCAAACTAAATGAGGCAGGTGTGAAAGCACCCTTAGATGCTTGGGAAGTGGCTCTAGGAGAGTATGAAATGCACTTTCCTCCACCGCCAGCAGAGCACTTAGCTTCATACTAAATACCATGCTAGGTGGGAAAACTAATTAACCCCTTTGTCCTTTATTTGTGCTACTTGCTGAGCCCAAGTATCACCATTGCTATTCTTTACTAGTGAATAATTAAGTTTAATGTTAAAAAACATTGTCACAGTGTCTGGTCTGTGTATCCCTGGGTGTCTCACTTCCTCATATAGTCACCCCACTGCAGGTACTACATTTCCCACAAGCCTTTGTCTGAGTCATCACTGTTAATTGCACACCTGGTAATTGCACTCAGCTGTTCCCACTTTCATCGTTTTCACCTGCCCATATATACCCTGTTTGTTTCTGTCAGTTTCATGGAGTCCTTGGTTTATATCAACCTGCTATTCGTGTTTGTCATGTTTCTTGTTTTGGACTGCTTTTTTGGATATTGACCTCTTGCCTGTCTGGATTATGATTATTGGATTCTCCAAATAAAACACTGCAAATTGGATCTCTCTGTTGTGTGTACGTTCATGACACACATAGCATTATATTTTTTTCTTGTGCTACGGGCATGAGTAACCTAGCTATTAGCGTTCAAAAAACAATAATTGGCAAGATTCTTTTTGCTCACCAAGGCTGCATTTACAGTTTTTCTCAATTGCTCCAGAACAGTGCAATTGTCAAAAATGTTTGCTGAAATATCAGAATCCTACTGCATGTCTGCAAAAGGTTGTAACTTGTAACCCTAAACATTTAATTGATGTTTCAAATCCTAGTTATTGTGACCGTGACATGGCCAATGCTACCAAAATAAAAAGTGTTTTTGTCATTGTCTTAGCCAAAGTGGTCAAAATGTCTAGATGTTTTTTTTCATCATGGAAATATTTGTTATATGCAATTTTTATTTAGTTATGTTCAATTTTATATGCACAAGTTTTGTATGTGTATACATATTTCAACAGTTGGAAAATATGTTTTGGGCAAAGACAACACTGTAGTACACAATAAGGAAAACAAACTTTTTCATATATGCAGTACATTTTATCTTTTTATTTCACCATTGCTTATTTCATACCATTGCTTATATATTTTTAATATTTTGTAAATATTTTCTGAAGTCAAAATATTCCAAAAATGATGGAAACTTAAAAAAATAAAACATTTACAAGACATTTTTCACCCCTTTGCAACTATAATGACAAGCTACTTACTAACTTAACAGACACTACAACCATTCCGTTTCTGATATTTAAGTAATTTTCACACTGATAGATTTTGATAACTAAAAAGATCATTTTGCTTGTGATATTTCACACGATGAAAGAACGTTTATAAGTTGTGAAAAGTTGCTTAAATCAATAAGAAATTCAAACCTGATGTGAAAAGGAAACTAATTGTTCAGACACCTGAACTTATTGTTTGGAGGAATAAACTCTAATTTGAGAACTGTGTCCCAGCGATTAAGAAAAAAAATTATTAATAAAATAAAAATACAGTAGAAGCAGTAATATTGTAAAATATTACCATTTGTAGTTTTCTATGCTTGAATGTATTTCAGACTTAAATTTAGTCCTTAAATGTGCCATATGCAAAAATTTAGGTTAAAATATCCATAACATGACCTACACGCATCAAAAGAATGAGAAGAAATAAGGGCGATGATGTCATAAAAAAAAATGTCAAGTTATAGTGCTGCAGAGATATCAACCTTAATTAGCATTAGCATTACTAGCCCGGCCCGACAGGTGTCGTAATACCAGTTTCGGCCATGGGAGGCGATATGCGGGCAACATAACCACCAGCCAACCTGCAATACACGAATAACTCGCACGGCTTGTCGGCGTGCCTCCACCTGATGTCAATCATGTGAAAAAAAAACAGCCCACTAGTTCATTTCAGTTCAGAGAAGAGAGAGAAAGGATGACTGAAGCCCTTGGCAAGAGACCACCACCGCGCTTGGAATCACAAATCAAATCCGATAAGAAAAGGAGCCGAACCAGAGTAAACATCGGCACTGCTTTTAATCGCTGGAGACAACTGATGGACCTAAAGAAATGAGGTTCGACTCCGAACTTGCAACATTTATTTTGCATTGGTAAGTTAGATGCTGTTAGTATTTCGCTAGAAGTTTGTTTTATGTGTTTGTGTATTTGTTTTTGGGAAGTTCTAACATAGAAATGTATCAAAGGCTGTTCGATAAACGTGCTAATGTTAGCGATGGCTGACCGTAGCTGCGTTTGATAATTAGCTAGCTATAACTTAACGTTACCCATTTTATTATATCATAACTAACCTGCTCTGTCTAGTCTGTTGGTCTCCGTGTCCTCTTTGCTTCGTGGTTTTTCTGTGCGTGAAAAAATTGATGTGTGGTGTGAAAAGAGTCAATTGCGTGTGTCTCATGGTGAATGCTTGAGAGTTGGCACATGAGTTCCCAAGCAGAATAAAGGACAGGTTGATTATTGCTCTTTAGCGTTTGTATTAATCTATGATGTGTCCCTGTTTGCGTACAGGAACATAAAAAATAAATTAAAAGTGATACATGGACCAAGGTGTCTGAGATTGTTCATTTTAAGTAAAGGATCCTAATATTTCGTCCACAACAATATTTAATGAGGTTATAACTCCTTGTGGTTAGTCTGCACGAGATCAACAAGCTTGTTTGCTTTGCGGCCGCTTTAAATACAAAATAAGCATTCGATCTACGTCTGAGCGCTCACAAATCTTTCTGCAACGTCGTGAGCAGAGCGGCAAGGGCAATTTTTGATGTTCTCGACGCCGGCGGTGTGAACGCACAGTTAGGCTTCGGCTATGGCTGTAGTGTTGTTGTGAAAGTAGGGGCGGAGCATAGAGACTATGCCTTTTCTCGTTTGTTACTCTAGAGTAGACCAATTCACTTTATTGAGGCATACTGCCCCCATCTGGTATGGAATGTGGAGTATGACTTGATTTTTTTTGCCAAACATTACAGATGGCACCTTTAAACGCAAAGCTAAATATTAATTTGCATTACTTCAGTTTCCATTGTCACACGATCCTTTGCTCTAATATGCCGATTTGTTGCTCAAGAAATATTTCATATTATTATTAGTGATTAGTAGTATTTATTTGATATACATATTAATGATAAGTACATAAATGTCAAACCTTTTTTATTTCTAATCTGTTCCACTGATTTATTTCTCTATTTTCCTCAGGTTTTAACCTAAATTCTGCATCTCTGGAGGGAGACGAAAAGGTCTTAACATTTCAACGTTACGTAGAAACCTGTAAATTTGCCAACGGTCTTAAGTTCATGAAAGATCCCAATTTTGCTTCTCAAACGGTAGGCTTTGTAGGAGGAAATTATTTGTTTTACATTTTAAACTTCTCTGTGAGTGTTATAGGCACAAAACCATTGGTCAGGCTGTGCTTTAGTATCTGAACAGAAACATTACAGTCATTACACTTTCTGGAGGCACTAGTGTAATCTGCTATAATGACTTAAGTGCTGTGTTCTGGGGGATCATTACTGCAGGCAGTAGAGTTCAGCACAGCAACACTGCCATTACTGCTGGCAACCCACTGGTTGGAACACATAAAGCCATGCATTAGTTCATCATCCTCTACGTTCTGTGTGGCTTGAATAGGAGGCAGTTGAGATCATTCAGAAGCATTTCGTGGATAAAGTGAGAGCAAAAATCAGCCCTGACCGCACTTATGATGCCAGCTACTACAACGTCACTCCATACCTGGACTCTCATGGCACCACTCATGTGTCCGTGCTCGCTGAGGATGGTATGGCGGTATCTGTGACCAGCACCATCAGTCACATGTATGTGCCTTCAAATCACATTCAATCCATTTATATGAGTGCTAGAAAACTGTCAAATAATATTGTGTATCATACTATTACTTAAGTAAAGAATGCAATGCTATTCAGGAATAAAACTGTGCATTAGAACGTGTCAAAACTGTTTCTTTCTTTCTTCTCAAATTTGGATTCAGAATTTTCTCCCCCCAAAACTGGAATCCTCCTCAACAATGAACTCGCAGACTTCTGTGGAAAAACAGACCAGATTCATGCTGGTCAGTAAAAAAAATCACAAATTGTTCATTAATGCATACAGCTCTCAATACCAAAATAATATTCTGTCTTGAAATACTAATACACTGTAAAGAAAATGGTGTATTGAAATAAAATAATTTTCTTGTAAAGTTTTTACAAATCTTTTACAAATTTTACAGTGTAATTTAATAACAGTTTTTTTTCTTTATTATTATTTTTTTTTAGAACATTGGCATTTATTTGAATTGGATTTTGGTATTTATCAGAATTTGTATTATTTATTTGGTATTCTTGTATGTATGGCTTATCAGACATGATAATAAACATAATTATCAGTGCGTATCAGCTAGGATTTTAATATACGATTAAAACAACAACAACAAAAAAAACATATAGCCACATATATTTTCTTATTGTGGTGACTTCTTAATATATTTTTAAACATTTTTTTTACACCTAACTTTGACCAGTAGTGTATTAGTAGTTATTAAGAAGATGTGGCTACTGTTTTGTGAATTGGAAATGTCCTTCTATCATATGTTTTTTGTGTTTATGTCCTTCTATCATATGTTTTTTGGTGTTTTTGTTGTGGTTAATAAAGGGTAAACCAAAAGACATGCAACCTTTCTATCAGCTACAACAGATGTTTTTAATAAACTAATTCGTTGAAATTTATTTAGATTATTCTTTATGTCAACATCTTATTTAATCAGTTTAAATCAACCTGACAAATTAGGTTACAAAAACTCAAGTCATTTTTATTGGTTAGATCAAATAAAAAATACCTTTACAAAGGATGATTTATACAGCATCACATGACAAATATGTTATTATATAGTTCTTGTAAGTGCTGGTCGATAAGTTTAACACAAAATGTTCCTTCATATAATATTTTGACATTTTGTGAATGTATAAGTATCATTTCTGTGTGTATCTGTGTGAAGGTGAGCAGCCGCCTTCCTCCATATCTCCAGTGATCCTTTACTCCCCATCTCAGAAGCACATTGTGGTCATAGGAGCCTCAGGTGGCAGTATGATCACCACCGGGATGGCTCTGGTGAGTCTAAACTGCACTTTTCTGCACTACAAATTTAATGCACTGTGATTCAGTAATCCAGCTCTAACCCAAACTCTTCTGGCTAGACTCTCATGAACTTCCTGTGGTTCGGCAAGACTCTGCGAGATTCCATCGACGCCCCTGTAGTGTTTGTGGACTCCAAAAACGTCCTCAACTTTGAGCCCTCTTTTGACAAGGTAAGTAGATACAAATGTTTCCACGTGGTCAGTTGTTTGTAAAGGATCAGGTCAAATTTCCAAACCTTTTTCACCTCTTTTTCTCCTTAGATTGTTCTGGAGTCACTTCAAAAGACTGGACACAAAGTCAAAGTCCCACAGATGTTTTATAATGTTGTAAATGCAGTGTCAAAGGAAAACAACTGCATAGATGCGGTCTCTGACTCACGGAAACATGGAAAAGCTACAGGGTATTGATATATGTGAAGTTTTGATGCTGCACTGTGAAAAGCATGAAAATATGTATGTTTCACTTTACTGTGAATGATGTGTGTTGTATATATATATATATATATATATATATATATATATATATATATATATATATATATATATATATATATATATATATATACACACACACACACACACACACACACAGTACAGACCAAAAGTTTGGACACACCTTCTCATTCAAAGAGTTTTCTTTGTTTACATGACTATGAAAATTGTAGAGTCACACTTTCTTTCTAAATTTAGAATACTTTAAATGCAAAATGAAAATTATAAATAAAGTATTATATACTACTACTACTACTACTACAAAAAAAAAAAAAGTTTTTGTTTAAGTGTTGTGTATGCTAGTATTCATCTAATATTAGCTGAAATATGTTCACATCTTTGTGATTATTTTTACTTGGCATCAGTCTTTGCTTGAATAAAAAGAAACACTCACCTGAATTAGTTTGAAATTAGATTTTTTATTATTCTGTGTTAAAACATTTCTAATAGGTAGGCCTCAAACAAGTGTAAAAAAGTGTTACAGTCACATTATTGATTGAATGGATTGCCTGTCACATGTTCTTGGCATCTCTCAATAGTTCTGAAGTGTGCAGATGGATGGTCAAAGGGAATGTTTAGCTCAGCTGCTCACCAATGATGCCTCCACAGCATGACGCCCAGCATTTCTTAATAATTAACGTCCAAAGCCCTGAAAATAGGATGTGTCTGACTCACAATGAGATCTCATCAGAGGCTATGAGCAATCTGAGTGATTGCATTAGCTTTGGCATCACGATCGGAAAGATAAACAGAGCATTATGAGCTCTAGCTATTCGGGAGCACAAGAATAAACGTTGCCGTGTAATCACTTGGCATAAGCAGTTAGCAGTGCCAGTCAGCAAACCCTTAGAGTCCGCCGTCTGTGTGAGTCTAAAGCAAAGTCATTTCCATTTGAAGTCCACAGGGGAGCTTTAGTCCTGATTCTGCCTGCTGGTACCCGAATCTTTCTCACTCTCGTTCCTTTATGCTTTCCATCCTGGAGCAGAGAGCATATGGAAGCCAGAGGGTTTTCGGTCTGACAGGAGAAGAATAGCATCGACACTGAATCATCTCTCCTCAGCACAAACTTACAGACATCCTCAGCAACTGCAGGCGGAGGGACAATAAAACTGTCAGACGATTGTGCGCTTTTGGACATCGCCTTTTGTGTGTCAATCAGTTGATTTCCTTATAGTTTCAGTTCATTCAAAGTGTGAATGTGCTCTTGAAAACTCTGAAGGAACATTTATGAGCACTCCAGAATCTCAACAATGCGTCTCTGCAGTGAGTTATGAGCTTATGATGTTGACCACACACTTGTCAGTGAGCAGCTGCAGGGCTGTTGTAGAAAACAATGATTTTCTTGTTTCCTTGAATAGGTCTATTTTAGTTGCGTCTTTTCTCTGCTCAGTTAAATCCACATGGAAATATGCAAATAATACATAGCCTGAGGCCACTCGCAGGTTTCCACAGGCTGCTACCATGTTAGCCGTAATGCTTACAATATACAGTAAATACATACATATGGTACATTTATGCTCATTAATTTGAATTAAAACAGTATGTCATGATATGTTATTATAATTAAACTATTCTCTCTTAATCATTAGTTCAGAATGGTTTACTTCATTCTTATTACCTCTTTCAAAATATTATAAGTTTGGCCTTAATACAAATATATTCACATGTGGCTGCTGACTGGAGTATTTATAAAGCCTTCTATTTATCAAAACAGTTTTTTGCTTCAGAGCTGTTTCAAATGGAACCGTTTCATAAAATACAAGCTTGCATTATTTAGTAATTAGCTCTTTTGCAATATTCATATCAACACTTCTGAATGCGACAGAAAACATACATTGGTCCAAAAACAGTTTAATTAACAGCATAACAACAGCCCCATAACAGTGGATGTTTAAAAAATATATACACACATGTATTTCTCTGAATGCACTATACATTAACACCACAGTGTCACTTCATGATAAACATTAAAATGTCTAGCTTCATGATATAGCTTAAATGTGATCTGTACATTACACAGTATGATATTGCAGTTATATGATTTGGAGACAAACAGTCTAGTGATAGCCCTTAAAGGAACAGTATACCAATAATTAGTTAAAAATCAGACCATCCGAGATGTAGTTGCATTTGTATCTTCATCAGAACAGATTTGGAGAAATGTAGCATTACACCACTTTGTCATCTGGATCCTCTGCAGTGAATACTGTAGGTGCCGTCAGAATGAGAGTCCAAATAGCTGATAAAACATCACAATAATCCACACAACTCCAGGTCATCATTTAGGTTTTTTTTTTTTTTTTTTTTTTTTTTACTTCAAACCGTTGTTTCTGACTAAAATACAAGTTTTCTCTACATAATATTGTTCTGTCTGATTCAGGACAGAAATGTGAACAAAGAGAAAACAGTCCAAACAGATATAAACAAATTTGAATTGTAAAGTAAGAGGACAACAAAGGATATACTCTTTTTTTACTGAAGAATTTTGGACTATGGACAGAAGCAACGTTTACATTTAAAACACATTGATGGATTTGTCCCTTACAAACACAGCTTTTCATTTCACTTTATTCATTGTTTTTATCTGCTGTTTTGACTCTCATTCTGACGGCACCCATTCACTGCAGAGGATCTACTGGTGAGCAAGTGATGTAATGCTACATTTCTCCAAGTCTGGTCTGATGAACAAACAAACTGATCTACATCTCAGATGGAATGACGACAAATTATCAGCAAATTCATTTTTGAGTGAACTATTACTTTGAATGTAATTTAAACATAAAATGGGACTAACATTAGCTAATAATAGACCTGAGGTGAACATGTTTTTCTGCCTTGGAACTCGGGTCTTTTTCACATACACAAGTCATTTACTCATAACAATAACAATTCAGCATTTCACATTATGTAAGTCATCTCATGAGAGAATGGCTGTATAGCCTACAGAGGCGAACGTGTCCAGTGAGGTAATCTAAAGCTGTACATGCCATTCTTCCATGATTTTACCATAAGAATATTATCATTCCAGTTCACTGTTTAAAATCAATATACTGGTTAGAGCTTTAAGTGAAACATTCAGCTTATAGATGGTAATATACACACATTTTAACAGTGTTTTATTATTACAGTGTGTCTACCATGAAAATAAATAAATAAAAACAGAATCTTAAAGATATCATGTTCCAATATGACTTTCGTTTTTTTCTTTTTTGGCAAATAAATACATGAACCATTTTTATTACTAAAATTAATTTTAAAATTATTTCCCTGACTTTGTCACTTTCACAGGCACTTTTTGTATTGCTCATTTTGAATCGCTCTTAACATGTCCATTAACCCAAAGAACTCCATTACACAACAAAAAACCCATACAGTGGGATCAGGTACCAAAGGACCCCCACATACTGATAATCAATCCTCTTTCTCTACACACAAAAGGAATAAATAAGCTTGGAAATATCACAGACCGTTCAATATGAAAGTTAGGCACTGATGATACCAATAAAACATTTTCCCATCAAAAATAAAAAATTTATGTTAATAAAAACAGGGAGTCTTTGTATTACCTTGTCCATTGGGGTCCATGTTGACGGTTTGGACTGAGAGGTGCATTGCTTCACAATGTGTATATTCATTTTTTAGTGGTTCTTGATTGAGTCACCAATGATTGAAGGCCCACAAAAATTGAGAAGGGAGAGAGGGAAAGTTGTTTAATATCCCGCAGGATAGCCGCCTTTCCTGGGGTCAGACTCGGCGCAGAGTTTGTCTCCTTGTCGCACAATGGCCTGGACTACTGCTCCTGGCGTCCTCTGCAGCTCTGTTACATGATTCTTCTGAGCCAGGCCATCAAGAACACTCTGAAGAACCAGAAACATATAATAAAAAATACAAATAACTGTCTTTTTACTGACTCATTAAACCGTTTGTCATGCCTTAAATTAGGTAAGCTCAGTTAAGTCCAGGGACCCACCTGCTCAAAGTCCTGTTCCACAACTGTCATGTTGGGGTTGAGCTGGTTGTGGACTCTTGGCTCTGTAACTGCTTTCTTCAGATCATAATTAAAGAACAGTGAGTTCAGGATCACCTGGGAGAAGTGGAAAAGGAGAGGTAAAAAGACGCTATTTTAAATACTACAAAAAATTCAAAATTATACTGCTTTTGCTGTACTTTGGATCAAATAAATGCAAGCTTAGTGAGCAGAAGAGACTTCTTTAAAAACATTTAAAAAACACTGTTCCAAAACTTTTGACTGGTATTGTATGCTCCAACCTCTAATAGGTTCCATACTGTATATGCTTTATACTTCCTATGACAAAATATTTTGTATATGGAAATGTATACATACTGTATATTTAATTTGCATAAGGGAAGCCAGGGTTAGAAAACACTACTGTACCCTGGCCATATGCATCCAGTGAGTATAGTTAAACGCTGTTTTGTGTTTGTGGTTACCAGAGCAGTTGCAGTGGTGATTTTCGTCCCCCCTGAGGCCCCAACCACCATTTTGACTCTGTGGTGTTTGTCAAATATTATCGTGGGGCTCATCGACGAAAGTGGTCTTTTACCTTGTCAAAAGACAAAAGTCGTATGTTAAAAAACAAAAAAAAACAACGTACCTGTGTGTCTAGAGATAATCTGTCATTTAATTTTGTTACCTGGCTGAATGAAGTTGTTGGGTGAAGGGGGAACCCCAAAGCCATCGTTAATGTAAGGAGAGCTGAAATCATCCATCTCGTCATTAAAGATAATGCCAGTTGAGCGTGACATCACCTTTGAGCCAAAACTATGAAAACACAAGATCAAGATCAAGACAATAAGATTCTTGTCATTTTCAGGGCTCAAGACTAAAATATGAGCATACTAAATATTATAAGAGGAACAGTGTTTATTGATTTGGGGCTCGAAAGTTTGGGCACCCCTTGCAGAATCTGTGAAAATATGAGTAATTTTAAAAAAAATAAGAGAGATCATACTAAATGCATGTTATTTTTTATTTAGTACTGTCCTGAGTAAGATATTGTACATAAAAGATATTAACATTTAGTACACAAGACAAAAAAAAATTGCTGAAATTATTAAAGTGACCCCACTCAAAAGTGACTGAAATCATCCATCATCAAAAAAATAAGACAAATTTGGCCATCTTCATCGTGTTCAAAAGTTTTCACCACCCAGCTCTTCATGCATCTTGTTTCCTTCTGGAGCATCAGTGAATGTTTGAATCTTTTTAAATAGTTGTGTTTGAGTCCCTCAAATGTCCTCAGTGTGATAAGGTGCATCTCAAAATCATAAAGTCACTGCTGGAAAGGGTTCAAATATGCAAAGATGCTGGAAAACTGAAGAATCTGCAGGACCTTAAAGATTTTTCTGAAGAACGCTGCTCAGTTTAACTGTTCAGAACAAACAAGGGACTCATGCACAACCATCACAAAACAGAAAGACAGTCGAGGATCATCAGGTAACAGAACACAGTACTAAGAACCAAGGGTTCCCAAACTTTTGAGTGAGGTTATTTTAATAATTTCAGCATTTTTTTTTTGTCTTGTGGACTAAATGTTAATATCTTTTATGTACAATATCTTACTCAGGACAGTACTAAATAAAATATAACATGCATTTAGTATGATCTCTCTTATTTTTTGAAAATGACTCGCATTTTCACAGATTCTGCAAGGGGTGCCCAAACTTTCGAGCCCCACTGTGTATATATATATATATATATATATATATATATATATATATATATATATATATATATATATATATATATATATATATATATATATATGAACAGGGAAATGCAGGTCAAGTGCTGTTTTTCTCTTACTAAAGGTTGATGGTGCTGGTGGCTGCCACCGCACTCCCATCCTCTGCGATGACTGACAGGTGAGCTGTGCCATGGTCATCAGGGACGAAGTACTCAGGATCATAGTAGCTGTCTGGGTGAGTAGTGTCATCTGTGATTTTACTCCTAATGTTGTCTGCAAAGTAGTCTGAGGTCATGTTGTGGATGAGCTGGGAAAGCAGATCATTGAAAATAGATTTACCAAAGGCCATTAAACTCACAGGTGCATGAAATAGGAACAGTAAGAGGCCTTGGAAAATATCATCTGCTGTATCGGATATTATTTATAAAGGACTCTTTAAACCACTTCACAGATCTTGAGCTAAAATGCATAAGTCCTCAAAACTCCTTGTGTGAGACCCAAAACAACAAATTATGTACAGTTAGTTGAACTCACGTCAGTAATGTTGAGGTAACGCGGGTCTCCCAGTTTACTCCTCTTGGCATAAGCAAAACGAAACGCCTCTACAATGCGATGATAAGTCAAAGTCCTCTCCTCTGCTGTTGACACACTGCTGTCTGAGAAGTTGAAACCTAGAAAACGAGTTGAATCCTTGATGTGAATTATACCTGTTATGCATATTTATATTAGGATACACAAACACTTCGCCTTGCATAATTCAGAAAGCCTTCATTCACATAGAACACATTTTGGTAACACTTTAGTATAGGTGCCAATTCTCACTATTAACTAGTTGCTTATTAACATACCTATTCATAATATATTGGTTGTTTATTGGTACTTATTCACATATTCACATATTCTTTGTGATTATATTCGACATAATCCTTATCACCTACCTTACTTATTATTATTAATTACAAAAGTTGTAGTTAATTATTTGTTAATAGCGAGAATTTGACCTTAAAGCATAGTCTGACCTGCATTTTTTGTTTCACTGCACTGCTTTTGATTTTATTTATTTTTTATGTAAACCTTTGCTAATCCCTTATGTATTTGACTGCTGCACTCACGTCTTGTGTGTTTTGCAGAATCACACATGACACACCATTCTTTAAACACTGCATTTAATGTAAAATTAGTTCAAGTTTAAACATAAATAAAAACAGACCTTTCATCTTGTGTTTTTAAATCCAGAACACGTTTTTGGTTTTAAATAGGTGAGACACAGGGCAGCCTGAAGGCAAAATGAAACATATCTGAAGACTAATTAAAAGTTGAACTTACTATGCCTTGAAGCATTGCATTTTTACTTTTAGAATGCTTGTCATGTACAATACACTGCAAAATATGTGGGATATGGTCAAATATGTTCTTCTAGCGCATATTTACATATAATAAATAATGGACAAGGAGTGCAGTGGAATGCAAAACCATATTCTGTGTTTACT
This sequence comes from Carassius auratus, assembly GCF_003368295.1. Taxonomy (NCBI): domain Eukaryota; kingdom Metazoa; phylum Chordata; class Actinopteri; order Cypriniformes; family Cyprinidae; genus Carassius; species Carassius auratus. Next base: position 24,040,077 of record NC_039250.1, read on the forward strand.
TTACACAACTCTCTTGAATACTTTGTAGATATTTGCTATTCTATGAAAAGTGAAAAGTATATGAAAGTGGCACTACTATCAGATTCAAATTCAACTGGCACCATCTTGCATCTCATTTATTGACTGCAGTGACGATGAATAAGCAACATAAGATGGATAATATACAGTCATCTGATCATTATCACAAAATAAACCCAGAGGGTGTCACAAGACCTTATACTCCTCACCTTGTTCGCATATTTTGCAATGATCTGCTACATGTACATTCTTCCTTAAAGCATAACATGATGATGCTTGCCCTCATTAACATGGAAAAGTACATTTATATGAGTAATTCAACAAGTCTTTGGTTCTTTTAATTGTGGTGATTTTCAAAAACCCACCAATTCTCAACAAGTAAGAATACTTCATAATAAAAAAATAAAAAAAAGCTTTTTAGTGAATTGTTGGCCTTCTGGAAAGTATGTTAATTTACTGTATGTGTACTCAATACTTGGTAGGGGCTCCTTTTGCATTAATTACTGCCTCAGTTTTGCATGGCATGGAGGTGATCAGTTTGTGGCACTGCTGAGGTGGTATGGAAGCCCATGTTTCTTTGACAGTGGCCTTCAGCTCATCTTCCTTTTTTTGGTCTGTTGTTTCTCTTTTTCCTCTTGACAATAGCCCATAGATTATCTATGGGGTTCAGGTCTGATGAGTTTGCTGGCCAGTCAAGCACACCAACACCATGGTCATTTAACCAACTTTTGGTGCTTTTTGCAGTGTGGGCAGGTGCCAAATCCTGCTGGATAAAGAAATCAGCATCTTCAAAAAGCTGGTCAGCAGAAGGAAGCATGAGGTGCTCCAAAATTTCTTGGTAAACGGGTGCAGTGACTTTGGTTTTCAAAAAACACAATGAACCAACACCAGCAGATGACATTGCACCCCAAATCATCAAAGACTGTGGAAACTTAATACTGGACTTCAAGCAACTTGGGCTATGAGCTTCTCCACCCTTCCTCCCGATTCTAGGTCCTAAGTGTCACGATCCCCACACAAAAAAACACAGGACAGGTAGATCCAAAATGCAGTATGTTTATTTCAGGGGTAATCTAAATCGTAATCAGTCCAGGCAGGGGTCAAAACCAAAGAAACAAATCCAACATAAACAGACACAAAACAAACGGGCAAGAGCAAGACTAAGAAGAGGTGTAATAATTACAAGGACTCTGTGACACATACTAAAACAGTGCAATGATTAATAACCCGTGACAGGTGAGTGCAATGAGGAGACAGAGATTGTGGGGAATGTGGTTCATGAAGTGACAGCCACCGTGGGGAAGGAGGACATCTAGTGGTTACCCAGGGAACACAAACCAGACACTGTGACAATACCCCCCCTCTACGGAGCGGCTACCAGACACTTCAAGACAAGACTGACAAAACAAGACCAGGAGGAGGTGGACCGGCGGAGGATCAGGGGGAGGGACGGAGGGCCAGGCTCACAGAGGGGAACAGGACAGGAAGTGAACAACCAACCAAAAAAAAACCCAACAACAACACAACAGGAGATCAGGGTGGGTCAGTGTGTTCAGGGACCCAGGACTGTGCCGACCGGGCAGGATTCCAGGGTGGAGCAGAAGACCAGCATATCCGTGTGGTCGAGAAAGAGGCCCACCTGGGAGGCGCAGAGGACCACCACAACCGTGTGGTCGAGACTGGAGCACCCCAGGGCGGAGCAGAAGACCACCACAACCGTGTGGTCGGGACAGAAACCCCCCAGGGCGGAGCAGAAGACAACCACATCCGTGTGGTCGAGACCGAAACTCCCCAGGGTGGAGCAGAAGACCACCACAACTGCGTGGTCGGGATGGAAGCCCCCCAGGGCGGAGCAGAAGACCACCACATCCGTGTGGTCGAGACCGAAGCCCACCAGGGTGGCGCAGAAGACCACCACAGTGGGATCGGACTGACAGGAGAGCAAGTCTGGTTGGGTAAGTCTGAAACAGAGAACATGATAAAGTTAAGGGTAGCCTCCGTAGCCACGACAGGATCAGTCGAGCGCTCAGAGAGTTCGGCTGAGACGTGTCGAGGCTCTGGAAGTTCCGCAGAGGCCAGGAGAGACTCTTGTAGTTCAGCAGAGACATGTGGAGGCTCTGGTAGTTCCACAGAGACATGGAGAGGCTCTGGTAATCCCATGGTGTTTAGACTGGATTCCAGAAGATCAATGCTGACTTGACTCTGATCATGAAGATCATTGGTGGCCTGACTCTGCTTATTAAGATCATTGGTGACTTGCATTTGTTCATGAAGATCATTGGTGACTTGCATTTGTTCATGAAGATCATTGGTGACTTGCATTTGTTCATAAAGATCAATGGTGACTTGCCTTTGTTCATGAAGATCATTGGTGACTTGCATTTGTTCATGAAGATCAATGGTGACTTGCCTCTGCCCATGAAGATAGTCGGTGACTTGACCTTGCCCATGAAGAACACTGGTGACTTGACCTTGCCCATGAAGATCATTGGTGACTTGCCTTTGTCCATGAATTTCACGGGTGACTTGGCTTGACTCCAGAGTGTCAACGGTGACTAGCCCTGACTCTGGAAGGTCAACAGTGACTAGCCCTGACTCTGGAAGGTCAACGGTGACTAGCCCTGACTCTGAAAGGTCATCGGTGACTAGCCCTGACTCTGGAAGGTAAACGGTGACTAGCTCTGACTCTGGAAGGTCATCTGTGACTAGCCCTGACTCTGGAAGGTCATCGGTGACTAGCCCTGACTCTGGGCTGGCTGCCACTTTGTGCAGTGGCTCTGGACTGGCAGCCATCTTGTACTGTGGCGCTGGCTCAGCAGACGTGACGTGAACCGTCTCTTAATCAGCAGACGGGACGTGAACACTCCTGGGAATCTCTAGGATCTTGGTCAGCATAGAAAAATAATCTAAAAAGGTTTCAGCGGCCATCTTGGCAGGTGGTGCTGGGCTGGCGGCCATCTTGCATCGTGGTGCTGGGCTGGCGACCACTTTGTGCCTTGGCGCTGGGCTGGCATCCATCGTGCCTCGCGGCGCTGGGCTGGCGGCCATCTTGTGTCGTGTCGCTGGACCTGCGGCCATCATGGGCAGTGGTGCATGGGCTGTTGCTTTTCTGTCAGTAGAGTAGCTTTGCTTGCTGGACCGATGTTCACCTTTGTGCGCATTTTCCTGTTGAATATGATTTCATATGGTGACACTCCTTTTGAACTGTGTGGAGTTGCACAGTATGTGAGCAAGAAGTCCTGTATGAATGGTTTCCATGGTTTCCTCTCCTGCTCGGCAGTAAGAAGTGTTTCTTTGAGAATGCAGTTCCAGCGTTCAATAGCTCTGTTTGCTTGTGGATAATACAAAGATACTTTTCTGTGTGTAATATCTCTTACTGCCAGAAATTCTGTGAACTCGCTCGATGTAAACTGTGTCCCATTGTCACTAATGAGTTCTGTGGGGTTGCCGAAGCGGGCAAACACAGCAGACAGGAAGGTAGTGACAGCCGTGGTTGTGATTGAATGTGTAAAAGCCACCTCCGGCCACTTTGTATAATAATCAATCAGCGGCAGTGGAACGGGCTGAAGTGGAGCAGCATGCCTCTTAGCGCTTTTATCATTCATCTGGCTGGTCACACATGCACTAATGCTGTCCTGCACCAACATGTCCATGCCAGGCCACTAGTATGCGCAGCCTCTTCTTGGTGTGCACAACACCCTGGTGAGTTTCATGTGCCAGGTCCACCAGCTGTTTTCTCAGAGCTACAGGCACTAGCCGTCAGTAAGGGCCCCTGTATATTATCACATCTTGAACTGAGAGTTCATTTCTTAGTAGCAAAGTAGGATTTGAGCACCGTCTGTAGAGACTTCCGTCTGCTGTTTTAGGCCACCCCTTTTTTGTCTGTGCCCTGATGGCAGTAAGCTCTGGGCATGCTTCACATGCCCCAGCAAAGTCCTTCACTGAGGGAGCTTTCAGTTCTGTGTCTAGCAAAGCTTCAAGTTTTGGCTCAGTCACTGGCTCTGCATTCTCTTCTGATGGTAGAGGCAGATGGGAGAGACAGTCAGCAGCATAGATTTGTGCTCCTGCACGATACACTACGTGAGCCTGGTGATCTGTACACAGTGTTAATCTTGTCCCCCATAAGAACGTCCACCACTTTTCCACAGCCCACACAGAGGCTAATGCCTCCTTTTCCACAATAGAGTATTTTCGTTTGGCAGAGGTCAGTGAAGGTGAGGCAAAAGCAACTGTGCACTACAGCCATGTTAGGTTTACATAAGACCACAAACATTTTCAGTGCCAAATTCTTTCTTCGTGTGACAACGATGGGTGATACCCATGGAGATGCATCAATCCTCTCTATCACATCAGTTTCTAACAATCTCTCCAATTCAGCAGAGACAGCTTGTTTAACTGAAAGTGGAAGTCTCCGCAGCTTTTGTTGAACAGGTTGAACGTCTTCCCTGACTTTTACATGGTGAATGAAACCATAAGCAAGACCTAACTTTTCCCCAGTCACAGCTCCGGCTTTGATCTCTCCGATCTGACACTGGACCCACAGGTGAGAGCACACTGTTGTTGTCAATAGAAAGTCTCAGTGCTCTGAATAAGTCCATTCCCAGCAGAGCCATGCCTGTCTTCATGATGTTGCATACTGCACTGTAGTTAACATGCAACCTAGCACTGAAACGTCAACTTTGGTGTAAGTCACTAAAAAAATTTCTGGCTCAGCAAGCGGAATACCACTGAAGTGCATTCTGAGGTGCTCAGGAATGATTGACACCGCAGATCCCGTATCCACCACTTACTCCACAGTACAGGAAGTTGCTTTTGCTTTTATGGATACTGTACATTTTGTCATCTCATCCATTTTCTATCATTCGCACTGTATTAATTTCCAAAATAACCACTTCTCCTAGTTTGGCTGTGTTTTGTTTGTACTTACATACACGAGCAAAGTGTCTGATCCACATCTAAAACAGCTTTGATCTGGTTTCAGTGCTGCTGCAGGCTCTGCGGAATAACTGCTCTATGTTCTGGTTCTGAATTAATGTTTCGGTCTCGCCTTCACCACTGTAGCATGCGGCTCCAAAGCTAGACTCTGAGCATGTCCAATAGCTGCTTCGACTTGACACGCCAACTTTACTGCTGTATCCAGAGTGAGGTCTGCCTCAGTTTGTACTTTTCAGTTTGAACAGTCTCTCACGTATTTTTTACACAGCTAGCGTGCTCAATGAGTTGGTCCCGTATCATTTCATCTGTATTACCAGCAAACCCCCATGTAGTAGCTAACTCATGTAGCACGTCCACATACTCGGCTACAGTCTCATGTGGTCTCTGTACTCTTTGCCTGAACTTGTATCATTCCACCACAACATTTATTGCTGGACTGAAATGTGCATGCAGTGCAGCCACTGCTGAATCATAGGTTGTACTTATGTTTGTGAGTGTATAAAATACATGTTGGCCTTTGGTGCCCAAGCAGTGTAGGAGAATTGCACGCTTCCTCATATCGGGCCAGTCACCCCCTCCATGTGAATAGCGAGCAGGTAATTTCCGAGCATTTTCATCCACATATCAAACGGGATAGTGGGTCGTCCACTGCATGGCAGGAACAACGCAGGGAGAGGCACACCGGCAGTCGCCATCCTCATCACCAATTTGTTATGTTTTAATCTTGTAATAGTCACAGCAGAACAGACGAGACCTGACACTAGTATCAACTTCACTTGTTTTTTTATTTTTTTTATTCTCTTCTCTTTTTGTTCCTACAAACATTCAGTCCCATGTGAGCTACATCGCCCTCTACAGGTTAAACCGTAACTCAATACACAACATCGTTCTGCCGCCTTGTTATTATTTTGTCTTTACTTTATTTGTAAAGCCAAGAAAGAGTTTATCTCTCATTAATGAGAAGAATGCGTTGTCGTGTAGTAGCCATTAAATGTGTGGGACACCAACTCCTCATTTTCTATCTCTTTCATTTCATGTATTTAACGAGTTATCTGCGACTACAGGCTTTAATCCTCCAGCGCTTGCTCGCATGCGATGTGTGTATGTGTGTGAGAGAAAGAGAGAAATGCAGTGATGAAATGAAATAGCTGGGCAGTTTGATAGCCAAATTATAATAAGCAGCCAAATAAAAATAATAGTTATTATTATAATCGAATACATTAATGGGAAAATGAGCCTTATATTATCTTGATTATCGACAGAGAAATCTGCTAATGTTGATATCTCTGACTATCATCGATACACGATACTATCTTCTAACGGCACAACCCTAAGCTGTACATTCAATTTGTTTATTTAGGATAACCTTATATATTATAAATTGCCATATCTTGCTTAAACATATCACATTAATGGGTCAGCTGATTGGCTCAAAAGATTCCTGGAAGTCTACTAATAAGATAAATAAGAATGCTAATGAATGACACTCTCCAGGTATTCTAGACTAGAGGTCCTTGATTCGATTACACACACACGGGAACAATGTGAGACTCACCATCCACTATGTTGAGAATCAGAGCGAGTACAGGTCCACTGGATGGAGCATCAGGAATATAAATGGTGTACTCTCCCACATTTAACTTCAGGGGGGTCTCATTCAACACTGGCTTATATTCCATTAGGTCCTCAAGTGTTATAATCCCTCCTGTAGTGACACATTGATTTGCATATATATATATATATATATATATATATATATATATATATATATATATATATATATATATATATATATATATATATATATATATATATATATATATATATATATATATTATTATTAGGTAATCTAACCTTCAGCACATGATAAAAAAGGTCAATAAAGAAAGTATGAAATGACCTGCAGCCTGGATATCATCCACTATATTTCGAGCCATAGATCCATTGTAAAAAACATCCGGCCCTTCTTCCGCTATCTTCTCGAAGGTGTCAGCAAGTTTGGAAAATCTAATGATATCATTTTCCTTCAGGAGGTTTTTGTCTGAGTCACAAAACACTTCACTGGAGCAAAGACAGAGAGAGGAAAAGATCAATATGATGTCTTTAAAAAGTACAGTAGAGAGTTTGGAGTGTGGTGAGTTAGGATTGTTATTTGTGATTGCATCATATGATGCAGTATGATGTAATTACAAATTACACACCAATACACCTTAGTACACTTGTTACTGTGTGCTATTTTCAATTATGATAAGTGGATTTTCTCAAAGACTGCCTAGTTTTCTAGTGTCCAAAAGATAAAGGCTCACCACAATGTAATGTCACTCAGAATTGAATCCTTGTTTTTTGCAATGGCATTGGCCAAGGCCCTGCCAATTGGAAAACCATTGCGTGCCAGTTCTATACTGGGCTCAAACAGTTCCCTCCATGGCAGTCTCCCATGTCTTTTGTGTGCCATCTCGTAACCGCGGATTTCTCCTGGTATGGCGATGGACAACCCTCCTGCCATACAAACCAGACACAGTAATTCATTATTCAATGGACAAATCTACAATAAGATCAATGACATGATGCTCATCTTCTGTATATCAATATGTTTTAATGCAATTAATGCACATTAAAAGGCTCATTAAAAGAACATAATTATTAAAAACAAATACAAAAAAACTAAAACAAAAAAGTAAAATTAGTAAATTATAATTTTTATATTGGGAAATGTTTTTATACTTTTAATCAGAAAGGATTCTAATTAAACAATAGACATTTAGAATTTTACAAAAGTTTTCAAATAAATGTTGTTCTTTTGAACTTGCTATTCAAAGAATCTTTCCAATTTGGTTTCCACAAAAATATAAAGCAGCACAACTGCTTTCAACATTGAACATAATAAGAAATGTTTACTGATTTAAATTGTAAATAGTATTTGTATTAATATTTTTGATTAAACATATGCAGACTTGGTGAACAGAAAAGATTTCAAACATGAAAACAAATCTTATTTTACTCAAACTTCTGAACTGAGTTTGACATAATCTTTTGTTATTTCTTAGTCAAATAATAAATGTATATACATTAAAAAGATTAACAATACTGCTTCACTGCTTTATAATATTTGGGAGAAAAAATTGTTCACCAAATCAAAGTAATGTGATGTGACCATCATGCAGAAAAAAATGAAATGATGACATAGAGATTAAGTCTAGACTCTTAACTGTTTGTCAGGGTCAGTAAGTCTCTTAAGAGATCAGATCATTTATTTTATAGAATGGAGGCTGTACTTGGTGATATTTACAATAATGGTAATGTACCTTTCCGTGACAGCTGGGTGTTATTGCCAAACATGTCCTCTGAAGCATTCATTGGAGCAGTTTCTCTGGCATCAATTGTCTCAACCTTTCCTGTGGACCAACACATGGAATTTTTTATTTTTAATACTTCAAGTCTAAAATTAATTTGGACAGAAACCTAAGGCTTGTGTGTCATCATCATTTGTTATTTACTATGTTAGCTTCATCTGAAGAGGTAGTGTTTGCTGATGTTTTCACATCATTTGCTGACTCTTTGAAGCAAGATTTGCGGTCACTGTGATGTTGAGTAAACACTGAGTCCTTCTGTTAGGCACTTGACCTCAGGATGCTACAGGGTCATGTCTTTTTCTATTAATGTACTGTAAGTCACTTTGCATGACAAGTTTCTGCTGAATGGCAAATGACCTCTGCGTCATATTAAACTCCCAAAGCCATGTCCTTTCATGCCAGAACTGACTTGAAAAATATGTCAAAGTGGAGGAGAATTTACAGAAAGTTAGTTCATGGGTTTTTTATACCAAAGTGTGAGCAATTCCAAGGTCATGGGTTTGATTCATAGGTAAACTTTTTTAATGCATAAATTAATGCATAAATGTCATTGTTGTACCTGTTGACGCATTGTATATGGTGAAGTACAGTCCTCCTCCAATGCCCATGCTGTGTGCATTGAATAGCCCAACACACAACAGAGCAGCAATGGAAGCATCAACCGCTGAACCATTGCGCTTTAAGATGTCCCTGAAACACAAAGAATGTTGTGTTTTTGAACTGACGTGCATGATGTTCAGTGACAGGCATTGAAACTTTTAACTCTAGACATTTGGACTCTTACCTTCCAACCTCAGAGCACCTCCCGGCATCTGCTGCTACGGCTGCTTTTGAGTAGAAGTGGTTCGAGTATACAGTGAGTCTCTTATTTCCAATTCCCAAATACACACCCAGAAAAAAACCCACTGCAGCCACAAGCAAGACCACCAGGCCAGCAACGAGAGACTTCTTGACCATTTTCCTGGATAGATACAGAATGTGAATCCAGGATGGTTGAGATAAAAACATTTGAGGGCATATTTGATAAGTGACATTTATGCAGTGTTGGGAAGGTTACTTTGAAAATGAAATATGTTACAATAGGTTACAAGTAACCCTTTTTTAAATTAAATAAGTAGAGTAACTATTTCAGTTATTTTATTAAATTATGAAAAAAAAAACAGTTACATCCTAATATGAAATAAAACAGTTATCAAATAAGTACTAAACTCCTGAAACATTGGTGTCTCAAATTTGAGAAATTTTAGAGCAGTCAATGTAATTTGGGAAAGAAATCAAAGCAGTATGTGTGTGTTGCAATATTCAGAAATAACCCCTCTTTTTAATTGTCAACAATTTCATAAGTAACTATAAATTAATTACACATTGTTTCCTCAGTAACTGTACTGGATTGCAGCTACAGGTTACATGTTATTTTAAGGTGTTCTTGTTACAGTGTAATTATACATTTAACTACATGTACTTACTGTATGGTTAGGGTTTGGCTTAGGGTTACTTGCATGTAATTATTATGCATAATTAATTACTATTAAAATAAAAGTAAGCACATGTTGTCACCATGTCTGGTCTGTGTTTCCCTGGGTGTCCACTAGTGGTCTCACTTCCCCATAGTCACCCCTACTGTAGGCACTACATTTCCCACAAGCCTTTGTCCCATTCATCACTGTTAATTGCACACCTGTTATTGCACTCAGCTGTCTTCACTTTCATCGTTATCAACTGTCCATATATACCAGTCTGTCTCATTCTATTTCATGGAGTCCTTGTTTTCCCCTTTTTCAGTCACCCCTTTTTCTCACGTTCCCTTGTGTTTTCTTGTTTCTTGTTTCTTGTTTCTTGTTTTTGGACTGCTTTCCCTGTTTTTGACCTCTAGCCTGTTTTGGATTTTGTTATTTGGATTACCCCATTAAACACTGCAATTGGATCTTTCATCTCCTGTGTGCAATCATTACAGAATGATTCCATCATGCCCAGATCCAGCAGTGTGGGATTTCGTATCAGTTCCCCAGCCACCATAGAGGAGAGGATGGGGAGGCTTTCAAGATTAACTACCCTCCGGCAAAAGGGGATTGAGGTGGGTGGTTTGGCACAATTATTCTGGACCATGGCGGTAGGCATGGGGTACAATGATAAGGAACTTAAAGACCTTTTTAACGCCTGCCTGGATAACCCTGTGCCTGAGTGGGAAATGAATGAGCTGGAGATCTTGGATTTTTGGGGATTCACAATGTTCCTACAGCATCGGTCTCAGATACCCCAGCCACACCTGTCTTTCCAGGTGTGATGGCCAACTCTAGACCTGTGTCTCCAGACAGGAGGACCGCCAGCCCAGCTACACAGCACAAGGTGGCCGCTAGTCCAGCGCCACTGCACAAGATGGCCGCCAGCCCAGAGCCACAGCACAAGGTGGCAGCCGGCCCAGCTTCACAGCACAAGGTGGCCACCAGCCCAGCGCCACAGCACAAGTTGATCGCCGACCCAGCGCCACTGCACAAGATGACAGCCACAGGTGACTGTCCAGAGTTAAGTCAGGTCCCCACTGACCAGGTCCCCGTGGTTCCTCCAGAGTCAAATCAGGTCCCCGTTGACCCTCCAGAGTCGAGTCAGGTCCACGTTGATCCTTCAGGTCCATGTGGTCCCTCCAGAGTCGAGTCAGGTCTCCGTGGTCCCTCCAGAGTCGAGTTGGGTCCCCGTGGTCCCTCCAGAGTCGAGTCAGGTCCCCGTGGTCCCTCCAGAGTCGAGTCGGTCCCCATTGACTCTCCAGAGTCAGGTCAAGTCCATTAACACTCATGAGTCAAGCACTACCACAGTTAGACCTCACGAATCAAGTCAAGTCACCAATGATCTTAATGGGCAAGGTCAAGTCAACCGTGTTCTTCATGGGCAAAGTCAAGTCATCGTTGATCTTCATGAGCAAGGTCAAGTCACCGTTGATCTTCATGAGCAAGGTCAAGTCACCGTTGATCTTCATGAGCAAAGTCAAGTCACCGTTGATCTTCATGAGCAAAGTCAAGTCACCGTTGATCTTCCTGAGCAAACTCAAGTCACCATTGATCTTCCTGAACGAAGTCAAGCCACAGTTGATCTTCCTGAACCCAGTCAAATCACCACGTATCTACCAGAGCCTCTTCACATCTCTGCTGAGCTACCAGAGCCTCTCCACGTCTCTGCTGAGCTACCAGAGCCTCTCCACGTCTCTGCTGAACTACCAGAGCCTCTCCACGTTTCTGCTGAACTACCAGAGCCTCTTCACGTCTCTGCTGCACAGCTGTGGTGGGCTTCTGCGCCACCCTGGTGGGCTTCTGTCCAGTCCGCTCTGCTGTGGTGGGCTCCAGTTCCATTTGCGCCATTCCAGTGGGCTCCAGTTCCTGCTCCACCCTGGATTCCTGACCTGTCGGCTCTGCCCTGAGCCCCTGAAATTTCCATTCCCTCCTGGCCTCTTTGTTTAGTTTTTTTTTTTTTTTACTTCCTGTCTCTGTTTCCCTCTATGGACCTGGCCCTCCATCCCTCTCCCTGGTCCTCCGCCTGTCCACCTCCCTCCTGGTCTCCTTGTTGTTTTTTTGTTTTTTACTTCCTGTCTCTGTTTCCCTCTATGGACCCGGCCCTCCGTCCCTCCCTCTGGTCCTTCACCAGTCCACCTCCCTCCTGGTCTCCTTGTGGTTGTTTTTTGTTTTTTCACTTTCTGTCTCTGTTTCCCGCAATGGACCTGGCCCTCCATCCCTCCCCCTTATCCTCCACCAGTCCACCTCCTTCCTGGTCTCTGTGTTCCTTGGTTTGTTCAGTGGAGCATCTGGTAGCTGCTCCTTAGAGGAGGGGGTAATGTCTGGTCTGTGTTTCCCTGGGTGTCCACTAGTGGTCTCACTTCCCCATAGTCACCCCACTGCAGGCACTACATTTCCCACGAGCCTTTGGATTTTGTTATTTGGATTACCCCATTAAACACTGCAATTGGTTCTTTCGTCTCCTGTGTGCAATCGTTACACATGTAACATATAACAAGGAAACCAAAATAAAGTCTTACTCAGTTACCTTTATTTTGTAATTAAATTATGTAATTTCAAGTCATGTGACTAGTAACTGCCCAACACTGCATTTATAAAAAATAGCATTCATTACAGACAATGCAAATGTGTTTGTTTACATGTATTTTGTACACTGATGTGCTTATCACCACCACTTCAGTGTAATTTATTTCATCATTGATCAGTGAAGGGTGTCCACAGCAACATCACAGTTTCAAATCCATGCACCAGGATATAAGCATGCAAACAAGGATGTGCTATTTTCTTTCAAATCAAAGCATAAATACACATAGAAACAGTGCATTCTTGTAGCGTGGCTGGCACAGAAGAGCATAGGCAGTTTGAGTGATGTGGAGAGACACAGAGGAGACTGTTGACAAAGGAATTGTTGAATAAAGTCATTATTTTTGTTTTCTATTTGTACAACCTCCACATCATCTAGTCATTTATACACATCATAAAACCAGTTTCTTATTTTTTTTTTAACAAGTTGCGATTGCTTTTGTACATTCATGCAATTGATTGCACACAGTTATCGGCAGTTTCCTACATTATCAGTTACTAATGCAATGTTGCTCATTTTGCAAATTTATTATATACTTTTCTGTGTAAATAGTCTTACCCCTCAAAAAATCTAGTCTTTAGTTCATCGTAAAAGTTTTACTCATTATTATTAGACTTTTTCTCAATTTGGCATGAATTGTGCAAGTGAATCTTCTAATGAAGAGAATGTAGATGATAAACCAATGATAAACCATTTCTCTGAAATAGCTCAAAGGATCATCTCATGAATCTTCAGTTAAAAAGCTTACTGTATACTGTATGGAAAGAGGACAACACAAGAGTTACAGATTCTGACAATGGACTTATTTTCATCTTTGTGCCCATATTTCATTTTCCATTTCTATATCACAATTACATTGAAAAGTGTTTTTTTTTTTTTTTTTTTTTTTTGGCCAGACCATATATGGCATACATAAGCATATGGCATATTGTTTAATACAGTAACTGTCATACATGTTGCCATAGTTTACATCAGAAGAACATCCCTCCAGAGTTCACTGTTATATTGCCGACATGACTAAGCAATCTGTAAACTATGACACAAGGACTTGTCATTCTGATGGCACTGACATGTTCATTGACACAGATATTTATTTTTGAGAGATGAACTAAGGATTTTGAGCAAGAGACTGGCTTTTGCAGGTAATAGATGGTGTTTTCCTATTTGTACATGTTGTTTTGAGAAATGCACTTACTGTTTTGCAAATCTCAAGGATGATTCGAGAAATGTACCAAAGTGACTGAGAAAAACTGTAACAGACCTGTTGAATAAACCCATTACAATTACACATCATCATCATCAATGTTTACAGCAAGTTTAATAGAAAAGTTTTAGCATTCATTCTACAAGTCTTGACATTTCAAACATTGTGTTCTAGCCTCGAATTAGCCCAGCATGCAGAGTTCAGAGAGGATTCATTCATGTGTAAATCCAAGCCTTTCAAAAGTCACACACTATACAAGCCCTGAATGTTATTTCCCAGTTATAGTTAACTCTTATAGATGGATAGATTGATCTATCGATAGACACAAAGATAATCAAACAGACAGACAGACAGACAGATAGACGGATGGACGGATGGGTTAACAAATATATAGACATACCTCACAGATGATTTAGTCTGATGAACCATAATAAAGAGACTGGATCCTTTTTCTTTGTACGAGTGTATTTATTAAGACAAGTGTGGATAGGTCCAGGGACAGATATGATCTTTGCTAATTAAAATTTAACTCCAGAGGTTATAACCCAACTTTACTTGGTGACTGGCTAAGATTTTTTTCATACTCATATGAAACCTTGCCCTGTTTTTAAGAGCTTAGGAACTACAGAGGTCAAACTACTGCAATCTTGTTGACAATGCATTTACTCCACTCTTAATCTTAGACATTTAATATATAAATAAATGAATACAGACTGAGGTCCAAATGTCTAAGACCACAATGTAAAAAAAAATATTGTGATTGTAACAGTAAAATACTGTAAATATGATACAGTTAAAACCTGTTAATTGGTTACTAGTAAGTTTCCATAATATATATGGTGAATAAATGTAATTACATTTAATGTAATTTTACAGTAAAATACTGTTTAAAATATTTTTTTTGGAAGTGAAATAAGTAATTGTATAATTTACAGTGAAAAAACATAAATAGAGAGTCCCAGAATTCCCTGCATGACAATTTTTTTAATAGCTATGTTTTTAATAACTTTCTTCTTGTTTTTTTTTTTTTGTTTTTTTTTTTTTATTTTATTTTTTATCAGCTTTGTACATAAGGGTTTTATCTTACATTCAATGTTGTTAATTGAATTCTATTGTATTATTTTGGCACAAGTTTCTTTTGATGATTATCATTGCATTACAATGGTTACATTTTTTTTTTTTGTACTTCAATAAGTTGCTTTATTAACATTACATCAGTTAATGAAATACTTTATTTTATTGTGAATTTAAGTGAAGTCTGTAAAATGTCAAATGTTGCTACCATATTTTTTACGGCGAAGTTCTGGCAACCACAGATGCTGGTATTTTACCTTAAATGTCACATTTTTTGTCACATGTTTTTTCAGTGCAGATTGATGGGATTATATGGGACATTTAAAACTGTTAAATATTCAGAGAGTTTTGCAAAGGAAAAATGAATAATAAATAAAAAATATTAAAGATTTGGCAGTATTTCTAAGTCACTAATCAAATTAGAAAAATGTGTGACACTGGTATGAACTCTGTACAAAAGGTCAAATGTTCTTTTTTTTCATTGAAGAACAAGATGCTATTTGGATCATTCTGAATTGATGAATGATAACATGGATCATCAGGTTTTGAACAAACTGTCAATATCAGCTTAAGTTACAGCAAGATTTCCCATGCACATACATAGAAATTGTGAAGTTTAGGTTAATTAGGTTATAATGTTATCCAAGTTACGTGGATTCTCACTCAAGAATTTTCAAGAAAGAAATGCATATGAGCATCTTCTCTGGTAGTCTCAGATTTTGGACGTTATTATTAAAGTTTAAATAAAGCGAGTCCGCACTGCATGTTACATAAGACTTCTAAGAAATATCTCTGATGCAGCATGTTGGTGTTGACTCAGCTGAATGAGTGACAAAATTTCAGAGGATAGATTCTTGGCTTTGAAAATGTAGTTTTTATGTTTGTTAAACCTTCAGGGACTTTATTCAAGAGTAATGCTAAAGACAATTTCAGACTCTTGGCACTTAATATCAATGACTGAAAATTTTAGAACTTTTTTACAGTCACAATCTTTGTAACCGGCTTCAAAGAGCACAGTTATGTAAAAACCATAAAAACAGTCAGTCAGCACTTTTCAGCATGGAACAAGACACTTGAAGCATTATTAGACCTGTTCAGGAGACCTTTTGTCCCACCGTCCTCAATTCCTTAAGTGAGTGTCAACAGGAACAGAGTTTGTCTTCAGCTCTTCCCATTATGTGTAGCACACTGTCCAGGATTTATTAACACTTATGTACTATTCCGGGTCAATTTGACCCGATTTGATTTTTGGGTTGTCACAAATATCAGTTTTTTCTTGAAATGTTGTGACTTTTTCTCATTTAGGGTCATTACATGCATGCAAATTTCAACACGCTGATGTGTTTTGACATGTCCAAAGAAAATTTGCTACGTTGGTACTGTTCCTGGGTCAATTTCTTGGTTATATTTTGTTATTTTAGTTTTTTACTATCCTATGAAGCTAAAAAAGTTGCTTTTCCTCACTTATTTCAATACAGAAAAATATTTTGTCTAAAATACTATTTGACCCATGTTGCTTTTTTTTCTTGAAATTGTGTGACTTTTTCACCTTTAGAGTCATGGACATGCATACAAAGTTTCAACACACTGAATGAATTTCAAAATGTACATACAGAAATTTTTAAATGTTTGAGATGTTCACGGTTCAGTTTGACCCACATATGTAGCCATTCATAAGCAACCGTGTAGACACAAAATAACAGCAAATTACTTTGTTGTATGTCACTTATATAACTAAAAAGATATCAAAATAAAAGCCAAACATCTGAACAAGTTTTGTGCCAAATTTTAGATTTATTTCTAAAAAAAATGAACTTTTAAGTAAGATTTTGTGGGTGCAGTACCAAACATTTCCACCTACAGTATATGATACCCAGGGACTCCTGATTTCAATTTATTGTTTGAGTGATCTGAACCATATATTTCCATGATTAAAAAAAATATGGAAATATACTCAGAAATAGACTGGACAGTAACTTTAATATTTGATTTGAATTCAATCTCTGAATTCAAGAGTGTGTTTGGCATCACATCACAAATGTAGAAACTATCTCTATATTGCTCTCAGTTCTTTGAAAAAATGTTTCAAATGCTATATAGTTTGTCAAGATTACTTATTTAATCCAAAATATTATAGTTATAAAATAATCTCAAATATGCCACATGCAGGTGTGAGGAAGGGGGATTCAAAACTAGTGGTTTAAAACATTTTTATAAATCATAAATTCAGATATGTATTCTTTGTAATGTTTGAAAAGTATTGATATTAAAAGTTAATTTATTGTACTTAATTGTATTTAATTTACAGTACAGACAAAAAGTTTGGACACACCTTCTCATTCAAAGAGTTTTCTATATTTACATGACTGTGAAAATTGTAGAGTCACACTGAAGGCATCAAGGGCTATTTGACCTAGAAGGAGAGTGATGGGGTGCTGCTCCAGATGACCTGGCCTCCACAGTCACCGGACCTGAACCCAATCGAGATGGTTTAGGGGTGAGCTGGACCGCAGACAGAAGGCAAAAGGGCCAACAAGTGCTAAGCATCTCTCGGGGAACTCCTTCAAGACTGTTGGAAGACCATTTCAGGAGACTACCTCTTGAAGCTCATCAAGAGAATGCCAAGAGTGTGCAAAGCAGTAATCAAAGCAAAAGGCGGCTACTTTGAAGAACCTACAATATGACATATTTTCAGTTGTTTCACACTTTTTTGTTATGTATATAATTCCATATATAATTCCACATGTGTTAATTCATAGTTTTAATGCCTTCAGTGTGGATCTACAATTTTCATAGTCATGTAAACAAAGAAAACTCTTTGAATGAGAAGGTGTGTCCAAACTTTTGGTGTGTACTGTATTTACACTTAAAAAAAAAAAAAAGTCCAAAATAATATTTAACCAACTAAACTCATTTTTATGGGATAAACAAGTTAGGAATAGCTTTTAAGGTAAACATTCCAGATTAACACCTTTTACAGTCAAAATAAACTCTTATATGTATAAGTTTCCTTTCAAGTAAATTTGATATATTCCACTCATGCTAATATCATATTACAACAGCCAGTAATTTTATATGCAAAAGCTAACTGACAGGTTTTTGGAAATTAGCCCCAGTTGGACCTCTTCTTTTTTGTATCTATTTTGCCTTTACAATGGAAATAAAAGACAGATGGACTTTCAGTAGATATTTTGAAAAAGGCTGCGAATCAGACAGGGTCATCAGTATGGTCTGTTGCTAAGGTCTATTCCATCTGTCATGTCACTTTGGAAAGATAATGAAAAGCTTTACAGCAGCCGAATAAGAAAGGCTTAAAGCAGTGTCTAGGCCACAATATCAGCTAGAAGGTCTCCAATTAACAAAATATGTCATGGCCATTCAATACCATAAAAAAGACCTGTAACTCTTCATATAATATGAAGGTGTGTGGAGAAGATGCTATTATGTTGAATTTAGTTTAGGAAGCACATCGAGAAAACAGTTATGGGAGGCCGTTTGAGATGAAACCCATTGAAACACTTGCGATACACATTGAAACACTTCCGCGTACATGTGAAACACTTGCGCATACATGTGAAACACTTGCTCGTACATGTGAGACACTTGCACATACATGTGTAACACTTGCGCATACATGTGAAACACTTGCTCGTACATGTGAAACACTTGTGCATACATGTGAAACACTTGCGCATACATGTGAAACACTTGCGCGTACACGTGAAACACTTGCTTGTGCACGTGTAACACTTGCACATACATGTGAAACACTTGCTCGTACATGTGAAACACTTGCGCTTGCATGTGAAACACTTGCGCATGCATGTGAAACACTTGCGCATACATGTGAAACACTTGCTCGTACATGTGAAACACTTGCGCATACATGTGAAACACTTGCTCGTACATGTGAAACACTTGCGCATACATGTGAAACACTTGCGCATACATGTGAAACACTTGCGCATACATGTGAAACACTTGCTCGTACATGTGGGACACTTGCTCGTACATGTGAGACACTTGCACATACATGTGTAACACTTGCACACACATGTGAAACACTTGCTCATACATGTGAGACACTTGCGCATACATGTGAAACACTTGCTCGTATATTTGAGACACTTGCGCATAAATGTGAAACACTTGCTCATACATGTGAAACACTTGGTCGTACATGTGAAACACTTGCGCATACATGTGAAACACTTGCGCATGCATGTGAAACACTTGCGCATACATGTGAAACACTTGCTCGTACATGTGAAACACTTGCGTGTACATGTGAAACACTTGCGCATACATGTGAAACACTTGGTCGTACATGTGAAACACTTGCTCGTACATGTGAAACACTTGCTCGTACATGTGAGACACTTGCACATACATGTGTAACACTTGCACATACATGTGTAACACTTGCGCATACATGTGAAACACTTGCTCAGACATGTGAGACACTTGCGCATACATGTGAAACACTTGCACATACATGTGAAACACTTGCGCGTACATGTGAAACACTTGCTCGTACACGTGTAACACTTGCGCATACATGTGAAACACTTGCTCGTACATGTGAGACACTTGCACATATATGTGAAACACTTGCGTGTACATGTGAGACACTTGCACATATATGTGAAACACTTGCTCGTACATGTGAGACACTTGCACATATATGTGAAACACTTGCGCATGCATGTGAAACACTTGCGCATACATGTGAAACACTTGCTCGTACATGTGAAACACTTGCTCGTACATGTGAAACACTTGCGCGTGCATGTGAAACACTTGCGCATATATGTGAAACACTTGCGCATGCATGTGAAACACTTGCACATACATGTGAAACACTTGCTCGTACATGTGAAACACTTGCGCGTACATGTGAAACACTTGCGCATACATGTGAAACACTTGCGCATACATGTGAAACACTTGCTCGTACATGTGGGACACTTGCTCGTACATGTGAGACACTTGCTCGTACATGTGAGACACTTGCACATACATGTGTAACACTTGCGTATACATGTGATACACTTGCTCATACATGTGAGACACTTGCGCATACATGTGAGACACTTGCGCATAAATGTGAAACACTTGCTCATACACTTGAAACACTTGCTCGTACATGTGAGACACTTGCTTGTACATGTGAAACACTTGCGCATACATGTGAAACACTTGCTCGTACATGTGAAACACTTGCACATACATGTGAAACACTTGCGCATACATGTGAATACGTGCACGTATATGTGAAACACTTGTGCATACATGTGAAACTTGCTCGTACATGTGAGACACTTGCGCATACATGTGAACACGTGCACGTACATGTGAAACACTTGTGCATACATGTGAAACATGTGCACGCATCTGGGAAACACTATATATCTGTGCATATATATGAAAGAAATGTGGTTACATAGAAACTCTGCTCTGAAAGACTGCACTTTCAAACATTATTGCGTGTGAGAGGGCATAAACATTTTTAGTGTGTCCGGAAGTCGTTTTATTGCAACCGGAAGTTTAGTTCATTTGGAAACAGAAATGTGATTTATGCAAAGAGTTTCTATTTAACCGCTTGTCTTTCATACATATGCACAGATGAGTAGCGTTTCACATGTACGTTTCAATGTGTATCGCAAGTTTGCAATGGGTTTCGTCTCAAACGGCCTCCCATAAACAGTCAGCACAACATCTTAGCTTGTTGAGAACCGATTGCTATCACTTGTCTCAGATGTTCGTTTCCCTAAAAAATTCAAACAGATACACTATGCAACTTTTGTCCCTCTAGTGGTTAAATCATAAAACTGACAGTTACTTGATGAGGAATGTTGGTTTGTTAATTACTTGAAACGCTTTAGTTCTGCTCCTCTGAGCGAATAATCTGATGGTTTGCGGTTTAGGCTGTAGCAGGTGTTCATCTTAGTAGTGATGGGCGCTTTCGAAACACTCTTTCAAGAAGCTTCCAAACTTAAATATTTTGTTTCTAATCAGTATGTGCGTTTACTCCATATCGTAATTACCGTAATACCAACTTGTAAAAAGTGTTCACCTCTTCATAGAACTGGTAATTAGCCTACAACTGGTGAACTAGGACTTTTCTGAGAACTACAACTTGTACCTGACCACCTCAGATTCATTGTGCTATCCTTAGACATCAATAGAGTGATAGTTCCAACTACAAGATTGTGAATAGCTCCAAGTACAATGTTATGTGTTGTCACAGTAATTACAGTAATTCTGACATGAGAGAATGCAGCAAGTGGTTTGGAGCTTGTATCAAATTCGCCAAGTCAAGTGATTGCAGCAAACAAGGCTTTGTCACGTCAAACTAATTTGAACCTTGATTTCTAAATATTACAATAACATAATAAAAATCTTATGTTTATGTTAATTTTTTTTTACTGAATTTAAACTGTTATGACAAACAGGTGCCACCAGCTTCACATTCATTGAATCATTCTGCAAAGCAATTCATTCAGAGTTTTGAAAAGCTTAATTTCTCACATTACTACACAGCAAATGGCGAACTACAAAACAGCCCCAACACCCATAAACAAATAGCAAATGGGAAAAAAAGTATAATAAACTATATGTATATATTAAGTGTGCTTTATTAGTCGAACTGACAGAAAGTAAAAACACACTCCACATGCGGAAATTAACTGCGAAATCCACCCAGTCAGTTTTGAAAAAGATAAATAAATAAATATGATTGTCTTAGAGAATGGAGATAAAATGCACAATTTAGATTTTTCAATGTATTCTACTTCATTAGCCCATTGATTTGTAACAACAATACATACATATATATATATATATATATTACTTTAATTAAAAATGTTTGAGGTCAAATATTAGAGCTCTTCTGAAAATCTACAGGAGATTGCTGGGCATTGCTGGATTTTACAGTTTTTGACAATTGGTGTTGTCTAGCATTGGTATAGAGATTTTTTTTTACCTCATACATACGCATCTACATACATACATACATTTACCTCATACATACGCATCTATTTATGAAATTGATTGACCATCAGTTTAATAAACTTACTTAAAAATCGATTAAAATGATGTTTTGACTTCACCCCACATTTTTCTTTCTTGGCATGTGGGGCACACACACGAAACACCGATAGCCAATGGCAGGACAGTACTCGGTAATGATCCACGCGTGGTGCTGTGGAGAACATCTCCAGCATCCACTGAATACCAACAACAGCATCAAGCGGACGTGTCCTACTGACAACAAACACAAATACGAGGGTGCGAGAGCTGGGATAAAGAACAAAACACTGACATTTCTGCAACTAAAACTAGTACTCGTGTCGTCTAGCGGATTTCACAGAGGACACTGACTGTAAGCAGAGCGAGTACGTGCTACCCAAGTTCGGACCGATGTGGAAACCTTTGGGCGTTATCGTCCAGGCTACCATGGTTATGCCCTAAAAGGGTAGTAATTATTGTAACATTTGTGATTTCAACGTAATTGAGATCATGGGCTCCAGGCTCAGCCGCCAAAACAGTCTCGACAACGAGAATTTTTCAAGGAGGCGACGGAAACATCTCGACAGTACTGGAGAGAGCGATCGGAGCGGAGACTTCTTGTTTACATCCCTGATGCTCAGGTCGGATAAACTGCCGGGGATGCTGAGGAAAGCCAACCACAGCCCGTATGTCAGACGAGTCGCCTGGATCCGAGAGATTCAGAAGCTCCTTCGGGAGAGGAAGAGAGAAGAGGCGACGGACGTGCTCAAACTGTTGAGGAAGGTGAGGGAAATGAATGCCCTGCAGTGCTTCATAAACATGTGCATCTGACAGAGACAGCTGTAAAACATGCACGAGTCTCTCTCTCTCTCTCTCTTTGTCTCTCTCTGTTTTATTGGTATAGCATGTGTTGCAATGACTGACACAAATATTGCACAGATGCTTTAGTAGAACACACAAAGACAAAAAGTGTAATTCATTAAGAAAGCTTGAATACTATTGTAATATTGTCAACAGGTTTACAATTTCATAATAATAATAATAATAATAATAAAACAATATATATATATATATATATATATATATATATATATATATATATATATATATATATATATATATATATATATATATATAATTTTTTCTTTTATTCCGGGGGACAATATTAAAGTGTGGAAAGAGTTGTAACTGTCTTAAGGTAAAATAATTAAATAAATAATCTACATGATTAGATTTTTTTTATGTTTTACCATTTTATTATATTGTTCACATTAATTAAAATATTAAAGGTACTATTATAATATGATATAGGTAAGATAAGCACTTTTAAAAAATATTATTAATATCTGTTTACCCTAAACAAAATGAGTAATCAACATGCAGGAAGCCATTTTGTCATGTGACAAGAAAACAATCAAACAAAAAGGACCTGTTGAGATTGTCATAACTCTGTCAAGTTTTAATTAATTTCATTCCAGTTTTAGTTTTTTTCATTAGCATATCAAATCAAACTTTCAAGTAGCTGAAAAAAAAGTAAACTTTTTTTTTTTTTATTCTGGTGACTAGATTTTTTAAATGGTTTTAGTTTTACTTTAGTATATAGTATAGTAGCCCTGCTTTTTATGAATACCTTTTGTTACTCAAAAATCACGACATTTGTAAAAATATATATTTCATATTAAATAAAATAAGGAAATTAAAAATAATAATGTGTAATGAAATACATCCTCGATGGTTACACTTTAGCCAGTTTTGTCTTGACAAGTGTTTCCCAAACATATATGAAACCAACAAGAATAGTTCTGAGAAAATGGCACATCGTCCCCTTGGAATTATAAGGTTCTATCTGCGTTCTGAGTTTTGAGATATTGAGCTTTAAATTTTTGTGTTCCATAGACTTCTGTAGATAGAACCTTTTTGTTTTTTCAATAAAAAATCCCAAAATGTACACAACTTAAAATAAAACATCACATAATGTAAATAAATTGTCACAGAATAAGAATATGTGAATAACTCAATTTTGACCAAAATGTCAGATAGAACCTTATAATTCCAAGGGGACGACGTGTTTTAAACTAGATTTCCCATTTTCATCACGTCAGACATCCTTCACGTGGGATGAGAGTCACTGACCCTCGTATAGTATCCAGTAGGTGAAATGTAGCTTGGCATTTCCACTTGAGACGCCCGCTGTGCGGCTCGCTCTGTAGTGCTGCAGTGACTCACCTTGTGTAAGAAATCCTTTCACTGGATTAGCTGCTGCTGTTTTTTGTTGTCGAGACTCTACACAAACACTAATAGTAATTCCTGAATTCTTCTATAGGACATTTGTTCTGTCAGAGTGACCCATATACTCAAAATCAACACAGTACAGAGCAGCAGAGAGAGCTGACCGATGACAGAGGAGTGCAGGAGATCATGAGGTCACTCGCATAAGTGTGTCATGTGCATGTGTAAGAATAAGTCAAAAGTATATATATATATATATATATATATATATATATATATATATATATATATATATATATATATATAAACAATTTAATATATATATATATACTGTAAACTGGGTCAAGAAAAGGTACTTTAACATTGAAAAAGTGTGTCACATTAAAGAAAAATCCAAAATGTGAAGTCTTTTTTATTTTTATTATTTTGCCTGGAGCCAAAAAGAAGGCTGACATTTTTCTCCTGCTGTGTTAAAAGCGTTGAAGTGAGGGCAGAACTTGTCAGAGTTCATGAACTCCTGTTCTCCTTACAATCTCTTCTTGATACCATATGGTTACTGCGGCAAAATGACAAGGAGATGCAGCTACGCCTCAGCAAAATGGAGTTTAAAAGGGATTCTTAGTTCTTCCTTTATTCCCAAACCTAAATATTCATCCATACAACTTTATACCACCCCCCCCCACACACACACACACACTCCCAATGTTCTCGTCTTTGAAGCTGCCCATTCCCTAATTTCTAATTCTGTTGCCTTGCTCATATGAATTGGCTACTGTTGATTCGATTTTCATCTGTTGTTTTGATTAGAAAGCATCTGCCAAGAATTATAAATGGATCTGTTGCTTGCTGGCTTTTCAAAGAAATTTCAATAAATTTTTAAACAAAAAACTTTTTATATACTATAGGTTAAGGGCCAAACATATTTTCATGTACATGCAATGTAAAATAATAATAATAATAATAATAATAATAATAATAATAATAATAATAATAATAATATATGTATTTATTTTACTGTAAAATAATGTAAAAATGTTTGAAAGTATATTTTCTTTTTGTGGAAATCTATGTTAAATTTAACAATAAAAATAAAACTGTACAGCAAAAATGGTAAAAAGAGATCCTACAAGTTATGTGATGCATCACATTTTTTAATATTTAATAATAAAAAAAAAAGTTTCTTCTTACTTTTATAAGGCAAAACAGATTATGGAGAGACCAAAGCACATCTTGTATTTTACCACTTTTATTACGATATTATTATTTCTGTTTATCTTGTATGAATCAAATCCAGTGAGAAAAGTGTCACTCGTTAGATAAACATATAAAAAGCATAGGAATAAGCAAAGGATTCAGCCTACAACTCTTTTTGGTCATTATTAATTTCGATTATTGTGACAAATTGTCTGTGAAGACCTAAATAAAACATATAAATTTATGCAAGTTATACAATATAGTGGTCTGAAATCAGGTTACAATCCTGTGAAGCTGAGAACATCATTTTACTGTGAATTTCCTGTCATTTTCTTTATAATTTATATTTAAATTACAAGGTTTCCTATGTATATTCGCTGTTAAATTTATTTGTTTATGCATGAAATATTCCAGCAGCAAAAGTATAGCCTCACAGAAGGTTAGAATATGTACAACAGGCCACACAAATCAAGAGCAGGAGTAGCACAGGCCTGCACCAGCAGGTCTTATATCTATTAGTCACTTGTGTGTATTTAATATTCACACTCTGAGCTCTCTTCTCATGTTTTCAGTCTTTTATGTCATTTCCCCCCACAGTTTGCCTGTTGTCATCCCTTTGTTGTCTTTTTTAAATTCAGTCTTTTATAATTCCCTTTCATTGCCTCCCTCTCTCAGGATGTGCTGTTAATTACATTTGAGAATTTGACATCCCAGAGCAGAGAGTGTTTTAATCAACACAGAAAGATAGTCCCGGATACCTATGCTACGACAAGCATGTCACCGTAGACCCGTGGTGTGGTCCTCTGTGTGCAACCACAGTCTTTATTAAGGTCTTTATTCTCCCATTATCACAAAACAGAGAATTAAAAATGACTCTCATGTTTCAGAGCCACTAACAGGACCTTACACAATAAGAGTGGACATGTAAGCAACTGATAAGAGAACATGGGATACGCAGATCAGTGTCAAAACAATCCACTGTAAAAATGATGATAAACTGCAACATATGAATTTAGCATCTAGTTTATTATTAGGGGAAATAAACATTTGCTAATATACTTGTTACAGCACAAACTTGGGTATGAGGACCTCCTACCAAGCAAGAACCCCCCTGTAGGAAACCATCTGCTGTCTGATTTTTACAGAAAAATAAATACATCTATCGCATAAATGTATTATATATATATATATATATATATATATATATATATATATATATATATATATATATATATATATATATATATATATATATATATATATATGTGTGTGTGTGTATATATATATATATATATATATATATATATATAATTTTTTTTTAAGTATAATAATAAGCTATAGTGCGGTCAAACAATTAATCACATCCAAAAGAAAAGTTTTTGTTTACATAATATATGTGTGTATACTGTGTATATTTATTATGTATATATAAATACACACACATACAGTATTTATTAAAAAAAAAAAAAATCCATGTATTTATATTCATATAATGTAAGGGAGGCATCTTGCCCGGTTTTCCTTGACTTACAGAGATGTGGGTTGGTTACAGTACTGCAGCTATAGTATAGTGATATCACATTGATGAAAAATTATTTTGGCATAAAGGATCTAGAGATACCAGCTAGCTGGACTGCATCTAAAAAACAAGCTGACAGCCCCAGATCTCACATGATATAACTTGAGGCAGCTGTCAGCCGGTGCTTGGTCTTTTACTCAAGTCTCTTTCTCAAAAAGCTTGTCATAGAGACGATATTATTAGGATTCTTGGAAGTCACAGTTACAGGAATTCTTTTGAAATCCTAAAAGCTTTTTCATCATCATGTCCTACTTACTGTCTCCCAGCCCTCTCATGTCAATTTGAGTTGACTTTCACTATAATTTCTTTGTTTGTGTTGGTGTGTGTTGTTCATACCAAGATTAAATGTTTTTTTAAGAGTAAAGAGACATAAGATCCAAAAATGATTAGACATCCTCACTAAAACAAAAATACATCCATCTTGCCCACCATCTGAGACGTGAATGTGCGCATAACTGGCCCTACACATCTTGTTACATGCATTTTTTATATTCTGCTCATTCGCTGTCTGGATCTCATAGAACAATATTGACATTTACGTTTCTTGGACAGGAAGTTTAACCCTATAAACAGACTTTATTCATTTTTGCAGACAATGCATAGCTGCTAGTAACAAAGAAATCAATATAGGCTCATTGGAAAAATTTGCATCTACCTGCAAAAACCTTACCTATAGATAAAATACACTACAGTTACATAAAATAAACATTTGAGGCAGTAAAACACCAACCATTTTAACTCATTAACTCATTATGTACAACAATCAACAATAATAACATTTTACAAGATTCACATTTATCCATTTCAGATAAAACTAAATGCGCTTTTCACTGGACATTTTACTTTGAAAGTGATATAATTTTGCTCAAATGTCGCCACAAGCATCATTTTTTCTAATGATCATGGGTTGAAAGAAACAATACAAGCTCAACCTTCAAATCAAAGCTATCCAATATTCCTTCTGGAAATTCATGCTGGTCTAAGCAGGTTGAAGTGACCCCTGTGCTCTTTTTTTTCTATGGAATTGAGATTCAGCACACGATAATGTGGAAAAAAAGAGAAGGTGTTTGGTGCTGGATGGATGGAGAAGAGTAGGGGACAGGGAGGTGGGTAGGTGTGGGCGTCTCCTTCCCTGCAGCTAAACACATTTAAGCATGCACACTCCAACTGCACTGAGTGCAAAGATCTGTTCCAATCAGAATATGCAAGTCACCATAGATAAAAGCATCTGGTCTTTGAATATTAATAACCCAATGGAGGCAGTTTCATAATCCTTTCTGTGTTATTGAAAGTCTGCGGCTCTCACTCTGTCTCAGTGAACCCCCCCAATCTTGCCATCCTAGAGTTATTCTTATCTATGTAAATCAAAGTTGCATAATACATGAAAATTATGTTCTCAACGCTGGGACTTTCCCAAAGGGCCAGTTGACTTTTTGGGACAGCTGTCAAATCCAAATTTAGATGCAGAATAAATGTTCAAAGATTTTAGGCTTTTCATTCATTGGTCAGAGTTTTCTATTCACTATGGTTTTTGCAGCATTGAGCATTGTAGCTAATCGCAGACATATCTGTTGATTTCATTAATGCAATGGCCAATCAGAGGTGTTTAAATTAATCAGAAGAATCTACTCACTGCTCAGATGCTGGAATTTTGTTTAGCGCCGAGTTCAACACGCTCACAAATCCTCTCATTATAACAAACAAAGTGTAGACACAATGTAAATAAGAGATTCATTGTGCAGTGTTATGGTTCATTGAACATAATAGAACTTTGCGAAATTGCAATGTACTAAGATGTGTGACAGCTTTTTAGTCATAATAAGGTGAGCGCACTTTGTGCAATTTCTAGGCTATAATTCATTCAGAATTTAAATAATTTCACTGACGGATTCACTCTCCTTTCATTTATTCAGGTTTGCCACTTGCCATTGTGTGGTGTTTACCGCTTCAGTTAAAGTGAAAGTAGTAGAGTGAAAGTAGAGCAGGTGTGATTGAGTGGAGGCGGGGACTAATTTGAATATTCATAGAACCTTGTAAACTAGCGTAAGGTAAGGGTTCGGAATTATATTCAAGACATTTTAAGACAAGGAATTCATTTCCATGGGGGGGAAAACATTTAAATATGCTATTTTGATTATCAAAGTTTTAAGTTTTAAGAAAGAATAAAATAGTCAGGACCGTTTAAGTCATAATGGTGGGTCTTAGCTTGGGCAGCATGGACAGTGTTGTCTCAAGTCAGTAATATCACAAATCATACATGTATCTGATAGCTAGTTTGTTAAAAAAATATATAAAATTTAAGCATTGGGGTCTATAATCATTTTAAAAAGAGACCAGAGATGTTTGGCAATATCCATGTTTTCTTCCAGATAAGTATATGCACATACTGTACTTTATTTGTGCAAACTCTGCATATGGACGTTTTCAGGCAGAAATACTGATACATCATTTATATAATTTTTTTCTCCCCAAACAATGTGCGAGCATTGGCCCAGCGAATTCTAAAGAGCAACCGAACATGCAAAACTTACATACTACCAGCCTATATATATATATATATATATATAAGTTTTTTTTTTTGTGTGTATTTTGATTTTGGAGTCAGCAACTGTTGCACACATAAATATGGAAATTGTGTGAAATGATTAGTAAATGTGGCCCCACAGACAGCAGTCAGGAGCGTAACTTGTGTACCTAACTACCTATAGATTTCAGCATAAATCCCTGGCATTACCAACATGAAAAAGGATAAAAATAAGCATTCAGAGCCATTCAGTACATTGTGAAATTGCCAGAAAAGGCAGCTTGAGGGAGGGACTGATAATATGTGCTCTCTTTCTTTTATCTTTATCTTTTTCAGGACCTGGGATTAGAGGGTACGTCACTCAATGATATCCTCTATAAGAACGCATCCTTTCTGAACCTGGTGGACCCCATATCTCATGAGCTCCTGCTGAGCCTGGCTAAAGACATGCAGTGCCCAAAGAAGGTGAGTCATTCAGCTTCACTTCAGCATGTAATTTCTTCACTTTATTGATTGCTAATTAAAGTAAATGAAAATAAATGTGTTTGCGTATAGTGATTAGCTGTCCTAAGATGTCTAATTTGTGTTTCTTCATGTATTTATTTCAAACCCTGTATGCATCAAGAAGTTTAGTTAATCTCTTCAATTAACTTTTAAACTCAAGTCTGGATATAAACTCAAACTATTGTTTTTGGGTGACATTGTTATTATTTTAACAACTTGCATCACAACCATTCCTTAAATGAATAAATAATTTGAAAAATATTCAGAGTGTTATCTGAGTCACTGTGTCTTAATTCGCTGATATGCTGAAAGTACGATATGATTGAAGATTAGTGGGCCTTAAGTAGCCCAACAGCTATCCACGATCTTTGAATCAGCACCTCAGGCCATTCCATTGAGACCAATTTCCTTTTCCTGCTGAAGCCTTGATTTGTAAGCCATACTAGCTGTAGGGCACAATAGAAACTAGCAGTTTTATGAAAACTCTGCTTGCTTATCATACTTTTCTATTAATGATAGTCTATAATAGAATGCAGATTTTTCTTTTTCTCATAATGATTAATGCAGTTGCTGAACTCTGAGGCTGCTGCTGAATAAAAGAGAAGATGCATTAAATTAGATGGAGATCTTGCTGTGCCTCTGTCAGAGTCATGAAGAGGTGGTTCGTAAAGGAGATATACATTCTCATCTAAAGATTCAGCTCAGTGTGACACTCAGTATAGACTTCAGGACTGTAAGCAAACTGTCACTAGGAAACTGCACACTTCAGTCTGACCTGCTTTGCAAGTGACAGAGGCTGAATTTGATTATATCAGAGATGGCTGCCAAAAAAGGCTCTGAGCAGGGCAGACATTCAGGTGGGAATTGTGCCCACTGATACCCAGTCCACTAAAGGCATTATGCAAATTAGGTAATAATATAGAAACGGACACAAATTCATGCTGGACACAACTGTATGATGCCACTGCACAGAATTCAATATGAAATTCCATCTGTCACATATGAAAAAAAAAAAATCATTAGTATGAGATAAAAACTTTACAGTTTACATAATTATGACATAAGAAGTTGAAATTATGAGATAAAATTCATAATTATGACAAAAGTAGAAATTATGGCATAAAAAGTTACAAATATGACATCAAGAAGAAGTTATAAGATGTATGACATTAAAATTATGATATGAAAAGTTTGAATTATGAAAAACTATCATGGGATAAAGTGATTATTATAGAAAAAGATGCAATTATGAGATACTAAGACAAAATTATGAGATAAAAAATATGAGAATCTAAATTCGAAATCAAAAGTATTGCATTCAAAAGTCATAAAATAAAGTCAAAATGATGGGATACTAATACAAAATTATGAGATAAAGAATATGAGAATCTAAGTTCGAAATAACAAGTATTGCAATAAAAAGTCAAAATTATGAGATACTAAGTTACTAATTGAGATTACCTATTATAATGACCAATTCGTACGTATTTTACGAAGTGGCTGATTCGTACAAATTCGATTAAAATTTTGTATGATTTGTCTAGACCCCAGTGACAGGTAGGTTTAGGGGCAGGGTTAGGTGTAGGTCATTCGTACAAATTCATACGATTTGTGCAACTCGAAAAGTACATACAATTTACCACAAATCTCCATGATATGATCATCAATTTAAAATATGTTTCAGTAGAAAATTCACAAACATTTGATGTAAAATTCCAAAAGAGTAGCCATAAACACTTTTGTGAATATTGTATATTCCATTATAAGCCTCATTTGCATGGAAAGAACCCACGTTCACGCTGAGAACAAATGACAATGACTTCATGTGAAGTACTTTTTAATACACAGTCTAAATACTACAGTCTACAGTTTTGCAGCTGTGAATTGAATTTGCCCCATCAGCTTTTTTGCAATTCATGTTACAAAGCAGAAAATCTAAGGGCATTGGTGTATTAAATGGCATTGGTTTTACTTCACACCTGTTCCAGCATAAATATTTGATGACATGATTTATTCCACCTCCTACAGTCTGCAGTGTATCGTCAGTTTTGCATCTCTAAATGTGAAACTGTCACCTCACTTGCCAGTGGGAGGTCCAGAGATTTCCATCGAAGCAGGGTGCAAGTTATTAATAGAAGGCAACACTGCAGTGAAATTTTGGTTTAGAGAGTCAGGTTGGTCTGTGACATCTAAATCCACATCAATCCACTCTAATCCAGTTAAAACTGGGGCTAACAAATTGTGTTGTCTGTATGTGACTATGCCCCAGATCCTGTGTGATCATGGGTAGAGTTAACTACAGCAACTGTACAGCTCCGTTTAAAGCAGGCTAACTTTAGCAAGTGTCCAAATGACATTGTAAAGATGTCAATAAAAACTCACTTTTACTGAAATGAAAATCGATGAGTTTTGAAATTTAATTTAAAGGCATAAAAGTGTCCCTCTTCCAATGGCATGCCTTCTGACAGCTGTCTTACACACTTTATCGAGAATATTTGTACAAGGCAGCACCGACAGAGACGGATCGACCTACTCAGAAAAGCTCATTCATTTAAAGATGATTTTAATTAATTATCTTGATTTTTTTTTCTTGTCTTTCACTGATCTGTATCTGAGGAATTCATCTGATTTGTCTGGTACACATTGAAAGTGTTTAATGATTGAAAGCTTCAGATGATCATCTTTGTAAATCCACAAGGCAAAAAAAAAGAGAGAGAGACACAAAACCCATCTGGATTATATATCAGCGAAGATTACTGCTTTCAGTCTCAGAGAAGATTATTTTTCTGATGTACTTTTTGTCCAAATCTAAATTTAGATCTAAAAATCTCATCAAACTTTAAAAAAGAAAAATAAAGACTCTAATGAGAAAAACTGCCCTGATCTGCTCCTTATAGTGCTTTATTTTGTTTACTCGCAGAATATGAGAACTTCATGCCCCAGGCTCCACATTTGTCTTGTCAAATTTGATCAAAGGGCTCTTTTTTCATTTTATATTGTATATTTTTATTCATGTTGTTTTTTCAGGACTCAGACACGCTGAAGTCATCTGATAAAATCTGCAGACAGCTCATCTACCACCTGACCCCTCACTCCAAGTGGCTTAGAAAAAGTATGTCCCGGAGAAAGGCCCAGGCCTGGTGAGAAATCTTCCCTGTCCTATATGCCATCAAAACATCAGAAAGTGCTGATATGGAGTAAAATTTCATTCCATCCCTCACAGTAACATCTCACATTCTGAACTATATATAGTGTTTACTTCAGCTTCTATTTGTGTATATATAGTATATACTATGTAATCTATAACATATTATAGTAAACTGATCTTTATCACTATCATATTATAGTCTTATAATTTTATTCGTAGGCTATACTAGAATAGCATTTATTAATATTTTGGATGAACTTTTATTTAAAGTTATCATTTGAGCTTTTGACATTTCATGTTGACATTTTATTTTATTATATAGCATTTTATTTTATTTTATTTCACTTAGTTGCCTATGAAGCATTTCTAATGCATTTCTAATTTTCAGTTAATTTATATATATATTGATTTTTATTTGATCTTTATTTCAAGAATTTTTAAGACAAATTATTTTAGATTTAGATAAAAACACATATTTTTGCCATTCCTCCTTTTTGAGACCTTGAAAATCTTCTGAAATCTGCATAAACTGCTGATCTGTTCCATGATTTACTGAGCAGAAATCTGCTAGCAGTTTCAGACAGTGTGATTACAGATGAGTGTAACAAATTAGAGCTTGTTTGGCCTGTCACCGCCAGGCCATTAATCTCACCCTGCTTCATCTCTGCTATTGATTGGTAGAGTCTTTTTACCAGCACTGCTGCTGGATGTGGGAAGTGCTGTCTGAAGAGAGAGCCATAATGCCATTGTTGACTTGGGTGTATTATACTCCACAAGGTTGACCTGAACCTTATTTATCAAATTTAAACCAGTTCACTTCACTTGATTAATTAAATTCATCAGGGCAGCCAGTTTGCAGGGTGTTAAACAAGCATCAGTCAATGGTTGCAGAATATACAGTATTTGGCATATTTTGTGCTTTTTGAAAAGTGAATAAATATGTGTATGTATGCGTTCCACCCACATGGCCATTACATGCGCCTTGAATCCATTGCTTCTACTCAATCCAGTTTTTCCACATCCTGAATTAACCAAGCTGCCCTGATCCATTACCTTTAGGCTCTCAGGGGAGGATAAAGCAATGAGTGGATGAAAGACACACAGAGAGAAGGGTATTTTCACACTGCACTTCTCATGTATGATGCAGGGTTGCTAAACGTAAGCAAGAGTTACTGTACTGGTCATTTTGAAACAAGGTCATATCACTTATGAGAAATAATATAGCAGTTCCAATAGTTCAGAGATGCTATCAAATGATTCACTGCCAAAAATATTTCATATGTAGACATATATAAAAAAAATATTATAATAATTACTTAAGAAGCAAATTAGCATGAGATATTAAGACTTTCAGAGAATATATCTTGTCATGCACAATGTAGGTTTTAAATACAAACCTAACTAAATTTGTTAGATTCATGTTCAAAACAAGACAAAAATGCACTTAGGTTAAGCTTTACTGGTCCCACTTTATATTAGGTGGCCTTAACTACTATGTATTTACATGAAAAATAAGTACAATGTACTTATCGTGTTTATATTGTATTGCAAAACACCTTTGCTGCTATTGAGGTGGGATAGGGGTAAGGTTAGGTAGAGGGTTGGAGGTATGGGTAAGTTTAAGGGTGGGTTAAGGTGTAAAG
The DNA here is from genome assembly GCF_003368295.1 of Carassius auratus. NCBI lineage: Eukaryota > Metazoa > Chordata > Actinopteri > Cypriniformes > Cyprinidae > Carassius > Carassius auratus. The sequence continues at coordinate 24,074,579 of NC_039250.1, forward strand.
TATGGGTCAACAGTGTAATTATAAATGTAATTACAGAAATTAAATACAGATGTAATTGCATGTAGTTTTTTTATGAATATAAGTACAATGTAAAAACATGTATGTACACAATAAGTACATTGTACTAAATTATTAATTAAAATGTAAGTACATAGTAGTTAAGGCCACTTAATATAAAGTGGGTCCGATTTACTGGTGTCTGACTCTGTTATTATATTGTATCATAATTTATAATATTATTGTGGTACATGTCTAAAAATAGTACAAACATTATTAGATTATATTATTAGATTATTATATATATATTATATATATATATTTTTTTTTTACACAATGTAATACTATGGCTCTGTTATTTACAGCCTTAGTGGTGCTAAAGCATGATTGACAAATGCAAGTGCATTATTATTTACATGGCACTCCAAGCTACTTTGAAGAATACCATGGTGCACATTTAAAAAAAACATGGTATTATGGTGGGGAAATGGTGGGTAATGCATTGTGTAAACATATCTGCAGTGTGTGTGTGTGTGTGTGTGTGTGTGTGTGTGCAGCTCGGGTTCAGGAGCCCTGTTGAGGAGGATCTGTTATATTCTCCCTAGAGCTTTGTGTTCATATTAGTCAATCTGACAAACAGAGAGTTTGCAGGTCCCTGCTGCTCTACACTACAGAAACCAGACACAGCACAAGGAACACGCTCTTCAAACAGTGTGAGAGTGTGAGAAAGAAATGAAGAAACAAGGTATGGCCTTAGAGCAAAGGACAAGACAAAACTAGAAAGAGAACCTCAGAGATGGAGAAAAAGTGTTTGTTCTGAATCAATATTTTTGTCTTTTCTTTCACTAAAATACTTAAAACATGCACTTCATGCTTTGCTATTTGATACTGAGTTTCAGAGGATATATCTTGAGATATTTTATAGGTTACATCATATGTGTGTCTCCTTATTCGCTATTTTTCATTTCATGCTGGTCCTATTAGGTGCCATATTACCGTAATGCAGCTCTATTTGCATGGAAATGAAAAACGAAATGAGAAAGAGGGTTGGTAATATATGAATTGACAGATTTATATGTGTCTTTTCACTTTTGATGGATCTACATTAGTTTGTTCGTCTCTTATACAGACATCCTCAGACTTTTATTGGGGTTTAACTTCCATGGATGGCGACTGAAGATAATGTAATTATAGAGTGGGTAAAAAGATTAATATAACATCATGGGGTATTATTCGATAGGAGAGCAGAACGGTTAGACAATGCTAAATGGGAGTAAGAGAGATCTAAGAGGCGATGGAAGAAGAGAGATTTCATTTTTTGCTGGTTCTTTAGTGTGCAGATTCTTGGGGCTTGATCAAGAGTGTATAACAGGCATTGTGGAGAATCAACATGAAATAGGACCATCTTTCTGACACCCGCATGTGTTTGATTGGCAGTATAAAGCGACTGTCTGTGATGACTGTGTGACTGTCTGATTTATCCAGACTGCACACATGCATGCTCAGACATACACAAACACAATCTGTCAGTCAGCCTAACGTATTATTTTTGCTTTCACATTTATTAGGGATGCACAATTAATTTGACTTCCCTTGCATCAACATTTTCCATTTGCAATGTGTTTTTGCAGTGACTGAGTATTGTAATTGATCACAGATATTGATGCACATGAATGTGATAATGAATAGGTATTTAAATTATTATTGTTCAATTGTTTGGGATTGGTAAGATTTTTTATGTCTCTTATGCTCACAAAGGTTGCTTTTATTTGATTTAAAATGCAATATTGTGAAATGATTACAGTTTTCTTTTTAAGATTTATTTTTGGCATTTTTAACTTTATTATAATAGGACAGATCACAAGATGAGAGGAAGCAAAGCGGGAGAGAGATAGCAGCGTGGATCGATTTGGGATTTGAACTCGGGACATCCGTAGCTGTATATCAAATTATTACAATTTTCTGCTCAAATTAACATTAACAATATTTTTTTAATATTATAAATATGTTTACTGTCATTTTTGGCATTTTCATGCATCCTTTCCAAATTAAATATGTCTTACTGACACCTAACTTATAAATGGTAGTGTAAGTAAAGGCACAGCAATGACAACCACTCCTAATGAGCAAGGTTTATGTCTGATTCACAAATGTGTGTTGTTATTTTCACTTTTGTTCAATTATTTTGGATTTGCTCCTTTTTACACTACACATTTGTAATGTAGATAGTCTAGCAAATAATTGACACTCTAAGAGAACAAAACTTGAATGTTTCCATAATCAACAAGGCATGAACACCATAATAGAATAAGTGATTGCATAAAACTTATGCACTTAGCTTATAAATATTATTCATGTGACTGATTGGTAATTAGGCACTAACATTAAGAGAGATCACGACTTGATGATCCGTGTGTTCATATATTAAAATGAGTTGTCACTTTATGTGGAAAGGCTTTTGTTGTAGCCAAATAAAATAAAACTTCTAAAATGTGATTATTTTTCCAAAAAGGAACAGGAATTTTTCTGAATACATGGTTATGGATTGCATGGTCTAGATAATCTGATTTTGGAAGAATTTGATAAGCAACGTTTCGGTCTCCGTTTCAAATCTTTTTGGATTGCGAACTGATATCTGTGCAAATATGAGCAGTTTGTGACACTGTTGATATCTTATCTGAAACTCTAGTGGAGACACATGAAAGATTACTAGGGGTTAGTTCTCAATGGTAAATCGGAGATGTCAGAGACATTAACAATTAGTTTACTCAAACAAATTACAATTCTGTGATTGTTTGCTCACCCTCATGTGATTTCAAACCCGTATTTGTGATTTGAATTTCAGCGGGTAGTGATTCTGTTCTCAGATGGCATGTAATTGTCAGTCTTTCTACTTCTGTGTGTTGTATACCTGTGCTCAGTTAAGGCCATGATGTGTTAGTGCTATTTGCAGGCCTTCATAGAAAGACAGACCAGCATCTGCTCCTGGAGGCGGGTGTGAGTCTGAATCTCACACTGATAAAAGGTGTGAAAGCATCCACTCAGGTAGAAAACAGCCATTGCCATGCCAACGGCGGTGGGAGACATGTCTTTGTACCACTCTTTTCCTCTTGCCTTTCTTTTCACTGTCACTCATTCTGCTTGGTTGGTTTTAAGCTTTCAATATTCTCTGCATTATCTGCCACCTCTCAGACCCTTTCAGGCCAATTCAGGGATGAAGAACAGGCAAACCGGCTTTACTTCTTGTGTACAGGTTTTGCTAAATAATCAAACTCACAATGATGTTTGCTTTTCAATGGAAAATCTTTTATAATTTTTTTGTCCCATGTGTAGACCATTAGCATAGTCAGAAAAATAAAACACTATGTTCATGTTCCTTTTCATCTCTGTCTGATCGTTGTTTAAAATGTCTTATATGAGTATCTGCATAATTAATTTTAGACAGTTTGCAAGAATGTACAGTGTCCTGGCGGAGTGAACGAGGCTTGAGAGAGTTGAGTGAGGGCACAGCCTCAGTCATGTTGCCAGATTTGGATTTGTCTTTTCCACTTAACTTGACCATTTAGAAAGATAATAAACTGGGAAGTTTAGGGTTAGTGATATCTTTATCCGATCTTATTTGCAAAATATTGGAACTAATTTAAGTTTTTTTTTTTTTTTTGCTTTCATTGCAATACTTGGCAACACATGCATCACCTGCACTTAAACTTACAGTAATAAATAAAATGCATTTATTTGATCAAAAATAGAGTACAAACAGTAATATTGTGAAATATTAATACAATTTAAAATTACCGGGTTTTTTTTGTTTGTTTGTTTTTTTTTTTTAGTATATTTAAGTTAGAATTTATTCCTGTGATGGCAAAACTTAATTTTCAGAAGCCATTAGTTCTGTAATCAGTGTCACATGATCCTTCAGAAATTATTCTCATATGAGCAGTTTGTGCTTTGATTTATAGAAATGTAGCAACATTCTAAATCTTTACTGTCACTTTTGATCGAATATTGAATCATTACTGAATAAAATGTATTTCTTAAAAAAGAAAAGAAAATTGAGTAAAACAAGAGTAATGTATTATTTTGATTCACTTACAAATATAACGTACAATAATGTAAATACATTAATAAATCAAATGTTATGTTTGTTTTATGTATAGTGTTGTGCCAAATTGTCTCTTTCTTTTAATATAGAACATCTTGGCACAAACAATTCTTTTGAATCCAGAAAAGAAGCTTTTTTTTTCACACTGACAGAAATATTTTTGATTTATCTTTTTTCATAGAATTTCGTGGGAATGTAGAGAGTCGATTTGTGTGATGACAACAACATGCAGTATCTGAACATTCTCAGGGTCTTAACGCTAGCTTCTTGTCATGCTTGACTGCCATACAACTTTGTAGGTCTTTTCACTGCCAAAGCAGAACATTTTCTAGACTAACAGATGATGAAGCTGTATGCACAAAAGTAACAGTTGACTCCACACATATTTCCATAAAGTCAAAGACCTGTTCATTTTATGTGTGGTTGTGTTTAAGATGCAATCAGCTAGCTTGAAGCAGATAGTAGGTTTCTGACTCTCATTAGCATATAAAACAACACTTCCGTTATTCCTTAGTTCCTTTAGACAGATCACTGAACGAGAAATTCATATTTAAATGAGGATTTTGCAGTAATGCTAGAAAACACTTTTGTGTTTGTTTTCAGATTTGCATATTTATTTTTTAATGAACAAGCTGTTCACTATTAGGAAACGCTAAGCTATGCTGCTTGCCTCTTTTCAACCATTTTTGAACAGAATCAGATTGACATAGGTGCTAAAAGGGCGATTTCATACCTTAAATTAAGCAATTTGGAATGAGTGAGAAGAGAAGAGCCTGTTGATTACTGATTGTGTAACATGCCAGTAAAGCAGAAAAGATTTTTTACTCTGAGGCTTGAATCAGACGCGTCAGGGAAGAATGGAGGGAGAAAATGAAGGCTGAGGAGGAACTCTTTCAGCTCTGCATGGACAAAATCGTGTCTTTCTCTTGATGCTTCGATGTGTTTCTGTAGACTAGAAGACTGGTGCAGAGGGAACAGACATTGGCGGCGTCTGAATGCAGAATGCTAAGTGTCTGTGATCGTACGAAAGCTGACAGTAAGGAAAATTAATGTCACTCATAGCTGCTGGTTGCCAAGGAACGTGAAGTGAGCCCGAAGTGACTGTAATTTAAACTGGCACCTGGTCGCAAGAAAAATAAATAGATAAATAACATATTAAAATTACTTGTATTATTCTTTCACCCATCCTGCTGCAGTGGCAAAGATGGCACATTTTGTTTCGCAACCTGAAAGTCACAGTTCACCTTTTGACAACATATCAAATAGCCCATCACACAAAAACATATCAATCAGTATTTTTCTTATTTTTCAGTAAGCGTATCTCATGTATATAATGCTTTAAAACAAGAACATAACATTGTATGCAATTGTGCCCCTCAAGTAAATTGATCCTGTTTTAAGAATATTTAAAGAAATAGTTTTATAATAGAATAGAAAAAAAAATGTTTTTAATAACCAATTTGTCCTTACTTTTAAATAATTCAAATCTAAAGCAAGTTTGGCAGGTCAGCCTAATCGTATTTCCTCACAAAAGCACCTCCCTGCTGACTTTTTATCTAAATCGATCCCTAAATCATCTTCAAAGAACTTCTATAGCATTTCATCACAGCACGCAGTCTTTTCATGGGCCAACCTATTGCTATTTAATCACGGAGATCCCTCAAATGTCACTGTTTAAAGGCAGAGCAGATTGCCGTGTGAGTTAGCAAAAATAAGACAGCAAGCTCAAAAGAACCACTGTATGTCAAAATAAAGCCTGTGGACACTTGTATACAGCACAATCCCCAGGGGCTTTGGACCTGGAGTTATATTTGGCAAATAAATTGAATTTGGGCCCAAACACAGAAGAGCAATGCCACCTGCTACCAGTCATAGGGAAATAGAGGAAGACTGTCAGTGGGATTTCATAAAGAGATATCAGCCTTTGGGAGGATTGTTATAATACATTTGCATCTCAGTGTGGGTGTGTGTGTGTGTTTACTCAGCAAATGAATATTCTTTTGATCTCTGTCCTGTGGTTTGTGTGGCAGTATATATTACAGGAGTATCCCTATTTCCATTTCAATCTCTTCATTGTTACCATGTGACCCACATCATGAAGAAAGTATCATGTACATCTGTGGAGCTGAGGGATTTCTGTCTGTGTTTGCATTTTATTGATCCTGTTAATGGAACCGGGTTAAAATGAAGCACACACACTGGCACAGAGAGGTGTGGGGAGGAACTGGAGCAACTTTACTTATTTTCACTTCATTTAAAAAAATAAAAAATAAAAGTATCTTGTGTAAGCATAAACATTTTAGTTGGTTTTAACGGTGAAGTGTATAATTTTGGTACCATTAATGGCACCAAATGGAATTGGAAAAATAATGTTTTAAAAAAGGGCTCCTGAACATGCCCCCTGCCTGCCATTGGTCATCCAAATAAATAGCCATGCCCCAGACTCATATTGTTGGTTGTAATGCTAATGGATCAGTTCTTCATAGGCAACACAGAGACACTGAGAAACAATTTAAAAAGAGTACTTATTATGGAAATAATATTTTTGGTTAATGGTGAAATGAATGTAATGTTTTCAGACACTTAAATGCATGTTATGTACGATTACATGGAAATGCATGTTGCTATTTAGTACATTTAAAGTTAGGCAAATGTAAAGTAAATGTACTGTAATATCAAAAAACACTATAGTTAAAATATAAGTAGGTTATGTGCTTTAGTATGTTAGTGAACATGTAAAAATAATCGCTCTTCTACAAAGCCAAATCATTTAAAATGTACTTTAAAGTAAACTTTTATTTTTAAGTTAAATTTAATCTTAAATTTATTTAAGTTTGGTAATAAATACAGTGTTAAAGCGTATGCTCTTTAAGTACACTTTAGGTGGCCTTCTGTTTCATTAATATTCTATTATTATTATATAATTAGGGGATGGAATGGTTTTCTTGGTTATCTTTGCACATTAGACTGGGAAGGTATTTTATATTGATTTACACCTTATTCTTATCTTTTTGTATTATTATTTATTATTATATTATAAAATAAGCCATTTCTTTTCCATTCAAATGAGCAGGTTTGTCTTGTCTAATATTCCAATCTAAAAGGTACAGTTCAGTTGAATGTTAGCCTTTGAACGGAATATGAATGTCTTATCAACTGTTCATTGGAACTGTTTTGAGAGTGTAAAGAAGATTTATTTTGGGTGAGCAGAAAGGCACTGATTCTGTTTGCTGCCTGCAAACATCATAAGAAACAAACAAAAAAACAAAAATCATAACAGTAGCTTTCACCATGGCAGGGATCCAGTATTTGGCAGAACAATAGTGAACTCTGACTATGAATCTTGCTTCAGAAATGTTTTGAGAAGAAAAATCTAACTTTAGGAGGTTTATCAGTCTCTTATAGTGCTCTTAAATGATCTCCTCTTACAGACTGTAAGTTTCCCCAGTACCACTTTGGTACATTATGTTCTTATGTACAGTATTTGACTTGCATACACAGACATGCCATATGCTCATGCATAAATCAGAAGCATGAACTCATGCAAGGAAGTCACTGATTACTGGTTCATGAGACTACTATGAATTTTTACATTGCATCATAGAGTACCTAAGAAGACTTTTCAGGCTGAAAATTATTTATGCCTTGCAAATATACTGAACACTCACCAATGTTATGACTCATAATGAATCATAATGACTCAAAAATAAGAAACAGAAGGTTTGGTTTGGCAAAGTCAAAGACTACAGTATGTCATAACTGGCAACACATGCAACTTTCAATGACAGCTACTGAAGCTATAGAGGATATGTGCAGTTAAATTGTATATACACTCTAAGTGGAAAAATATGTAAAAAATTGGGACGGTACCTTTTCAAAGGATACTAATATGTATAATTTAGGTAATATGAATTTTTTGTACCTGGGTTTTGCACAGAGTGTATGACCCTAAGTCATTTATCAGCATTGATAAAGATGAAATTTACATACATAGTGCTTCTCACGAGTTGGCAAACTCAGATTACAGTCATTAACATACTTAATACTCAGTTTTTTACTCCTGTTTCTTGTTTTATATCTGCAGTGTTCTTCCGAAAAAGCTGCTTCTTTAAATCACACTAACTAGAGAGTAAAATTACTTGCATTTGATTATGAATTAATCTAAATCCAAAGGCGAAGGATGAGTTTGAGCGCAAAACTATCCCAAACTCTTCCCCCACCACTGCAGCCTTCTTATCATTTCCCTGTAATTTGAAGTACTGGAAAGTAACTGCTTCTAGCCAGAAGAAATTCATTTTGTTAAAGCCACAATACTTCCTTATAAATGATCAGATTTAGATTCCAAATCACACCAACGCTTGTATATCCATTTTTAGTTTTCTCATTGAATTCCTCAGTGTGTAATACTTTTGTTTTCTTCCACTTAGTCTTAAAACAACACTTCAGAAGAAGCTCTGCAGTGACTCTGTGGACCTTTCTGGCATCCCTTTATCAACTCGCGACATACGGCATGTGGCATATTACCTCCAGACCAGTGGGGGCGCTGTGATATCCGTAGACCTTAGTTTCACTGAGCTCCGGGATGAGGGCCTACGTCTACTTCTGCCCTTCCTGGGTGCATTGCCCAAACTCACAACACTGGCTCTCAATGGGAACCGTCTGACTCTTGGCATCCTTAAAGATCTGACTGAAGCCCTCAAAGATTCCAAGAAGTTCAGTTGTCTTGCCTGGGTTGACCTGGGCAACAACGTGGACATATTCACCATGCCACAGGTAAAACAACAAAATCCTAAAATCAATTACAGTTCCCCTTATTGTAAGATAAATGCTTTATTTTGGGTAAAACACGGTTGTACTAAAGCACATGTTGCCTGCTTTATAAGAGGGACAACATGGATTAGCCTAGTGGGACATCACTGATGCTCCTGGAACAATAGTTGCTGACAAACAGTCATAGCCTTACTTTTGAGTAAGTCAGAGACCCAGAAAATAAAATATTATTGGCTGATTGTAATGTTGTACCAAGAGCATCAAGGATGTTGATCCAGCAGCATTCTACTTGGATGAATCAGGTTATGCAAGATCAATATTTGTTATATATGTTTTCACTCACCATTTTCAACTGGCAGGGTGAACCAGTTAATTAAAGTCCTATTTGGATGGGACTAGTTTTCCCTGAGGAGAAAAGCATCAATTTGTTATCATTAGTTGGTGCTTTAGGTATCCTGAACTAACAATGAACAATGCTTATACATAATTTTTATTGGTTCCTGTTCATTTTGCATATAACTATATTTTGTGTGTGTGTGTATGTTTGTGTGTGTGTGTGTGTGTGTATATATATATATATATATATATATATATATATATATATATATATATATCTCATGCATTCATAAACAAACATGAATTAACAATTATCAATAGAATTGACCTAGATTAATACATTTTGTTGCTTTTTGATAGTTCATGATACCTAATGCATTGACTGATGTAAAAAATTGAACTACATCGTGAAGTGTTACCAATATTTTTACAATACACCTCTCGTTTGGTTTGACCGTTGTCAAAATATTTTCTTTGTTCAAATAATTTTAGAACATTTTAACCAACTTTCAATGTTAAGAGATGGGTCATTCAAGTACATCTAATATCAGAAATACATTTAAGGCAACTCCATGATTTCCAGTAACACCCACATCCAGACAATAGACATTCTTCAGATATTATTTGTAGGTAATAGCAACTTAGAAGTTTTCTAACTGTTTCTACTCTGTTCTCAGCCTCTTCTGGTGGCCCTACGTCGACGCTGTAGTCTAAGGGGCAGTCTGCCCACCATCTATGAGTACACAGAGGGTCAGCCCTATTGCTACCACATGGAGAGCTCAATTGAGGAACCCAGTCACTATGAAGAAGAGGAGGATGAATACGAGCAGGAGGACGAGGATCTAGAGCCATGGAGCATCGGGGAACAGAAAAGTTCAGGTAGTTTTACCCTGCACCATTGTGAGAGGTGAGCCAATCACGATCATTGTCATCTGACAATGGGATAAAGAAAGAACGGGAGAGCGCAGGCAAGAGATCTCTTCTCACAGTACCATTTCTCCCAATCAACACCTTTTACCATCTCCCTCCTCCACTGCAGCTCCATTACCTTCCCATTGTGGTTATGTATGAAACAACAGCATCACATTTAAAGAGCCAACTAACCACCTGAACACAGCAAAAGGTGAAACACGCTGGATTGAAATTCTCTCAAAGCTTCACCACTGACTTACTGTGTTGGCAGATGACGCTCCTTGACTCGAGGTGGGGGTTCATTGGAGGCGGCCCACAGAGAGTTGTAAAGATGCTTTCTTACGCCCCTCTTCGGTCACAAATGACATGTGATGGACAGGAAAAAATGCCAATAAAAATCCCAGAGTCAGTCAACTGGCTGATGCATACCATCGGTGGGTTTGAAGCTCTACGTACCCAGCTTTTAAATAAGGTATGCTTAGGAATTTAGTGGAGTCTGGTCAGGTTTAGTCGTATTTGTCAGTGTTGCATTGCCGAGGCCGTCTCTGCCACAGCAGACCGGACCTATCACCACTCTGTGTGTGCTCTACTAATCTCCCAACAAAAGCCATGAAACCAGCTCAACAGACTATACAGCCGACCCACGTCACGTGTCGCTAGCAAAACTGCTATGTCAAGACTTTTGCATTTTCCCCCCCTTTCCAAAATGTTCACTTGTGAATACCCACGCACCACTTGTCGTGTAGTTGTGAATGATGATAGAAAAAGGAAACGCTGTTGAACTGTCAGCATCTGGTTTTTGTTGTCTACTAATGATGACAACAGGTATACTTGATCTTAGAAGACAACAGGTATACTTCAACAAAGAAACTTTTTAGTTGTATTTGAGAAGATTGCTCATCTTTTTATGTTCTGGTCTTCTTAAATATGTCTTGCTGTGTCATTGCAGAGCTGCTCCCTTTGGAATCGACCATTGAAATATGGCGGGTCATTATGCTACATTTCTGTATGGTGTATTTTAATATCTCAAGCACATTGATTAATCATGTCTTGTCAACTTTCTTAAATGTTCTTAACATCATGCTCAAAATAATCTTGCCTGTAACACAGAGTTGCAGCAACACCCCGTCTATTTTAAATCAAATTTTGGTCATTAATGATAAAATTAATGGACCTTGAGATAAAGAGCTAATGATTGTTCCATGGCCTTCAATTATCTGAGCACTTTAGTCTGTATTTTCATCAGGTTTGTGACTGAAAACTTGTTGTTAGCGATGTCGTCTTGTAACATGAACATCTTTGTCTTTCTGAAACAAAAATGAGCCAATCAAATAGTTACTGTACTAACCAGCGTTTAGTTGTTTGGGAGTAAAGGTCAGATGATCAAATAATGTCAGTGTTATTTATGATATTTGCATTCTTTTAAATGTGTCAGTTGTGTGTGTATTTGTTTAATGTTTTCTCAGTCTTGACTTCAGACTATTATATTATATGTAGTATCCCACAACATGTGCTAATAACTGTCCATTTTCACAGGGCCTCAACAAATCCAAATGGCAGAGTTACCTCTTTTTAACTTTCCAAAATTTAATATCAAATTAATTCGGACTATTTGGTGCCTGTGAAAAATGAATGAATAAAATACAGCGATCTTTGCATTTGTTGTTTGGCTCTGTGTCTAGATCATTACAGTTATCTGTGATCTGCTTATCTGGGATGTTTAACCTGTGTAATCTGTGTAAATCTGTTACTCAGAAACACTATGTCAATATCCACAATGCTAAGCAAGCTAATACACTTAGTGGCAGGTTATTGTTGATAGAGGGCAGCTTAATTGTCATGTTGTTTTATGTGTCAGTCTGAATGAGCTTTCTCTGTCTGTGTCATATACTGTGTCCTCTGATTCTGTGCTTCAAGACTGACTGTTCAATGCTTCTGTAATAAACTTTTATTAATAATACCGTGGGTGTGGCAAAATAAAACTTGTTTCTTATTAAGATGGAAAATCGGTGTGAATGTGTTTGATGGTTGCAAGTGCCTGTGGGAGGCTGGTGAGGTGCCCATCTGATGATTGATATGCTGGAGTGCATGAAAGAGAGAGACAGAGAAGGTTTTTTTATGATGATGGGGGAGGTGCTAGGATCTGTGACAGCCTGAGGTAATATACGCACACACTTTTAAAATGTTAAAGTAAAAGCTGAAAAAATTAAAATTCTGTCATTTAGACCCCCAAACCCATATTTGCTGTTACTTTTCCATGTAAAAAAGAACATTTGGGAAGAACTGTGATGTAGCTCTTTTCTTATACAATGACAGTTCATAGTGAACTAATCTGGGCTGTGTTTCCCAAAAGTATTGTTAGCTAACGATGTTCTTTAGTTCCGTTGAACTCTATTTGTAATGACAGTTGCTTTTGGGGAATGCACCTCTTTATCTCCAAAACCTCCATAAAAGTAGTCCATTCCCAGCTAACAAAAATACTTTCTAACATTTTACTAATGTTTGCTAACGTTCACGCTTAGTTTGAAAAAAAAAAAGAAGTTATTTTTCAACGTACGTTGAAAACATTCCAGTTTTTTAATGTTTTGAATTTTTATTGTTATGAGAATGTTAATGGAACATTCTATTTCAGAATTTTGCAAACGATATTGGAACATTAAGGCTGGAATACACTACACCAGGTTGCTGCTGGAAGAGGTACTAGTGAGGCCAGCAGGGGGTGATCATCCTGTGGTCTGTGTGGGTCCTAGCGTCCCAGTGTAGTGATGGGGACACTATACTGTCAACAAGCACCGTCCTTCAGATGAGACGTTAATCCGAGGTCCTGACTCTCTGTGGTCATTAAAAATCCCAGGATGCCTTTCGAAAAGAGTAGAGGTGTGACCTTGTCATCCTGACTAAATTCGCCCATTGGCCTTTGACCATCATGGCCTCCAAACATAATCCCCATATCCGCTGATTGGCTTCATCACTCTGTCTCCTCTCCACCAGTAAGCTGGTGTGTGGTGGGCGTACTGGCGCAATATGGCTGCCGTCGTATCATCCAGGTGGATGCTGCACACTGGTGGTGGATGAGGAGATACCCCCTGACTATGTAAAGTGCTTTGAGTGCCTAGAAAAGCGCTATATAAATGTAAGGAATTATTACACAACTTTCAAGATCTGACCGCTTTTTAAACACTGGGCACATTACACTTACCGACTTTGTTATGTCACAGAGGAAAAACTGGTCATCACACATTAAACAATTAAGGATCGCACAAGTTCCAGTCACAACAAACAAGACACATGACAAATGAAAGCAATATAGGTTCTAAAATCGGCTCAAAATATCTATCATATTTGATATCCTTCTACTGGATAGATTCATGAGGATAAAAGAATGCAGGTAGTGACCATCATAAACTTGCAATTTTCTGTTAAATCTATCAACTAAAATCTGCAGACTGGCTCTGACTTTAGGCAACTAGTGTAAACTTCTCCTGACAATAAATTGTCAGAAAATTGGGGCAAAAATTGTGTAGTGTATTCCAGCTTTTACAGTTTTCTGAAGGTTCTAAATAAAGTTTAAATTAAATTGTTACAAAATAATAACAATAATGTAGGCCTATAAAAACAGTTTTTGTGCTACAATTTTGAGAACATTTTGTTTTGAAAATTGTATTTCTGAATGTTCAAAACATCCAGGTTTTTAAACATTTCAAGTTATGTATATGCATAGATATTATTATTATTGTTATGCAAACGTTCAGAGAGCGATGCAAACATGGAAACATTATTTCTGTCACATCAGTGTTCTCTGAACATTCTGAAACAAGTAGTAACATTTAAAAAGTGTTAAACAAATGTCCAACTAAAGCCATTTTAGTTGAACAATGAATAAATATTTTGAGAATATTATTAAAGACCAGAATGAACGTATTATTAATGTTACTGGTAGAATGTTTGCTCATAAGTTTGAGAGAATCTTGCAAGAACATTACACTTTTGAGACAACAAGCTTGGAAAGACATGAGGGAGAGGAAATAATGAAAGAATTTACATTTTTGGGTTAACTATTACTTTAAAACATCCCTATAATCATTGTAGAGACACAGACACCCAGTTCCTCTCAAATATGGAGTTGAGCTTGTATGGTTCTTGTCAGTGTGTGTATATAATTGTGGTTATAAAGAGTGTGTGTGTGTTAAGCATCTGTAAACAGACCTTCAGCAGTGTGTACACTTCCTTTTGTCACTGTGATCTCAAACAAGAAGTGCAGACTTTTCTGCTCTGTCACATCTGGTTGCATAAACAGTGAAGCTGTAACAGCTTTCGAGACAGTCCCTTTGAGGTTTTGGGAACTATGCATGTCATGGTCATGGTGTTGGTGTGACAAGCATACAGACCCCACATTACTGCAGAAGAGTCCTCGTCTGCCACCCCATGGCTAAACGAAACCAAATCATAACAGTTCGTCCACGACCATCACCTTCATGTATCACTAAAAAAGACATTTTGGCTTAGTTTGACTGATGTTATTGACATTCCAACAAGGAAATATTCTGCATGTAATGCAGGTACATTTAGTTCTGAGGATGTTTTTCCTCTAAGAGCAGTGTGATAAATTGGCTGGGTCAAGCTGAATCTGTTAAACATGAGGAAAGGTGATTGCTACCGAGCTGGCAGAGATGGACATCAAACTCATTACTCTGTTCTTTGCAAAGACTCATTGCCATTTGCATCTCTGCTGTCACATTAGTCATAAGGATGAAGAACATTACTTTCTAAGAAATCTGCTTATGGACTTATAGATACAAACATGGCTGGAACAAATCAAATGATTAATGTAAAAATACAAAATATTGACAATGGACAGAAGGAATAGCTAAACAAGGAAACTGGAATACTATTTGCCTTCCTTAGACCTAAAGTATGCCACATATAGGGCATACTGTAAACACTACATCTGTTTTTGATTGCTCTAATGTACATCTACAATCTTCCTTCTACATAGAGCGTACTAAATACTAATGCTCACTAGTACGTTTAGCAATGTACACTAATAACAATACATAGGCTAATACATTATAACGCACATTGTACTGCCTATCATATCGATCTCAGTTAATTGTATTAAAATGAAGCAAGTGCAAAAATACCAACCATGCAACCTGAGAGAGAGAGAGAGAGAGAGAGAGAGAGAGAGAGAGAGAGAGAGAGAGAGAGAGAGAGAGAGAGAGAGAGAGAGAGAGAAAGAGAAAGAGAAAGAGAGAGAGAGATCATGTTGGACGATTTTGCCATCTAGTGGACATGGACAAAAATACATTATTGTTTTCTTTTTTTTTTACATTAATTCAGCTAGGTTAAAATTGGTTATGGAAGACTATTTTAAATACTAGTGAACTTCCACAATCTATCGAAGTACCAAAAGACTGTCTGAAGATTATTCTTTTTTTATATCTTTAGTAAACATTACTTGCATTAATCTGCAATACATAGAACAACATACAATTACAATCTTGATCGTTTCATGGTTTTCGTGTCACATGCCAGAAAAGTGGTTTGAAACATTTGCATGGATGAATCTTTAAATATTCCAGCTTGCTTGGAAAAAATACATATTAAAAGGTATTTTGATTTTCAAAACCATATTTCCGTTCACAAAAATCCAAATTATTAACATTAACACATACATACAAGCACACAAAGATTCTCCCAGTTTTATTCACATTTACCAAAATAAAACAAAGGATCTATACGCCAGAGATGGGACCAAGTCACACATGTGCAAGTCTCAAGTAAGTCTCAAGTCTTAACCTTCAAGTATCAAGTAAGTCCCAAGTATTTTTTTCTTGGGCAAGTCAAGTCAAGTCAAGTCACAAGCTATGTCAAGTCAAGTCCAAGTCAAGTCACCTTAATATTGTTATTTTACTTGCAGAATCTGATCTTAATAAAGTTAAAAGACAAGATATAGGTAACTGTCAGTAAATTAAAATAATTTGGATTTGCATTGTAAATACTCATGTTCAGTAAAATACATCATGGAATCAAACAAAATTGTAACTTCCTAAAATTATTTATTTTTCACTTCTGCCAACAGTGTATGAAATGTTTTACATTTTCAACATTGAGTCCATAAAACTAAACATCCAACAGAATCCTCTCTGAACACCTCTCACTCTCTCTCTCTCACTCTCTCTCTCTCTCTCAAACACAGTTTACATACAACATTAAACTTTGTTACATTTCTCCTCTCTCTCTCTCTCTCTCTCTCACACACACACACACACTCTCTCTCTCTCCCTCACACACACTCTCTCTCTCTCTCTCTCTCTCTCTCTCTCAGAGTATAGAATATAAATATGACATATTTTCAGTTGTTTCATACTTTTTTGTTATGTACAGTACAGACCAAAAGTTTGGACACACCTTCTCATTCAAAGAGTTTTCTTTATTTTCATGACTATGAAAATTGTAGATTCACACTGAAGGCATCAAAACTATGAATTAACACATGTGGAATTATATACATAACAAAAAAGTGTGAAACAATCGAAAATATGTGATATTCTTGGTTCTTCAAAGTAGCCACTTTTTGCTTTGATTACTGCTTTGCACACTCTTGGCATTCTCTTGATGAGCTTCAAGAGGTAGTCACCTGAAATGGTCTTCCAACAGTCTTGAAGGAGTTCCCAGAGAGATGCTTAGCACTTGTTGGCCCTTTTGCCTTCTGTCTGTGGTCCAGCTCACCCCTAAACCATCTCGATTGGGTTCAGGTCCGGTGACTGTGGAGGCCAGGTCATCTGGCGCAGCACCCCATCACTCTCCTTCTTGTTCAAATAGCCCTTGATGCCTTCAGTGTGACTCTACAATTTACATAGTCATGAAAATAAAGAAAACTCTTTGAATGAGAAGGTGTGTCCAAACTTTTGGTCTCTACTGTACATAACAAAAAAGTATGAAACAACTTAAAATACGTCATATTTATATTCTGTACTGTGTATATATTTATATATATATATATATATATATATATATATATATATATATATATATATATATATATATATATGCACTTCTCCATTAGTTTTTCTGATTAATTGTTTTGCTCTATGAGAAAGACAAGGTAACAAAATATTCGGGGCTTATGCCCCCTTAGCCCAGCCCTAGCGCCGCCCCTGGAATGCGTTTTTTTGACGGCCTGCTAGCGGATCATTAGGGGCCGTTCACATCACGTCTTTTGCGCGCGCAAGTTCGTTATTTCCAATGTAGGCGCGCGGTATGCGCGCTCGTAATGGAAGCAACGCGCTCACGACGCGCACCGCATCGAGTTAAAAACATCTAAACTTTTCAGAATGCCGCAAGCGCACCGCAGGTCATGTGACAATAACTAACCAATCAGCTTCATCCTTTCCGTATCAACGTTGAAAGCTCAGCTAAGAAGAAGGAACAGCTGATCATAGCTGTATATGGATTGCCATTTTGAAATGAATTTAGTAGCAGAGCTACTGCGAGTGATTTTTAGTGCTGCAAATCCATTTATCCTTTTCTGAAATTTCTGCGTCTTCATTGAGAGAGAGCGTGTCATGGATGCTTAGCAACGACAGACGCCCCAGGAGCACTTCTGCCTGAGCGCTTTGGAAAGAGGGAGAAAGCGGCGCGACTAGCGTTTTCCACGCGTTTTTAGGCGCGAACTATTGAAGACAAAAGCGATGACCCTCGGTACCTCTCAGGCTGACATGTTGATGTGATGTGATCATACCTGTCAAGTTTTGAATTTGAAAATAAGGGAAATTTTCCGGCGCCCACCGCAAGCAGTCCCACCACCCCAACAAAGCTCCGTATCCCTTACATTTTAAGACAGGTGTTATAGCCCAAATGAAAACACAAAAGGGTATATATGAAGAGCATTTATTTAAAGGCTTATTTGCATATTTTCTGTTAATTTAACATTGCTTGTCTTTACATTTACATTTTATTTTCATTCCACACATTCTTTTCATTTCATATTGCTTTTCTTTTACAGTTTTTCTTTTTATTTCACATAACTTTTCTTTTACTCTTTTAGTGAGTTGTTGTACAAATTTGTTGCAGACTTTGCATTCTTTAAAAAAGTAAATTCGCTGTCCCATTTATCCTGGTATTTACACATGGGTTTTGGTTTTTTGGCAGGTGTGCCTTCACTCTCTATCGTAGCATCCATCATCCGTCTCGGTTTTTTCTTTTGTTGTTGTTGTTTTTCCCGCGTTATAACTCATGTCACCTGACCTCACACACCCCTCGCGACAGGCTACTTACAGGTGGCAGTTATCGCGAGACTAGTGACAGAGCTCAGATTGGGAATGTTTTTATTATTATTATTTTATTAATAACGCAGGTTAAAATAAAAAATAAAAAAATACGGGAGATTTACGGGAAAATACTAATACGGGAGGACGGCGGGAAAGAAGGGTAAAATACGTGACTTTCCCGGCCAAAACGGGATACTTGACAGGTATGGATGTGATATCTGATTTAAGTGGGCGTGGTGTGTGTAAGGTAGAGAGGGCATGACTGATGATAGTGTCCTGATCCAGTCACGACGCTATTCTCAGCCTGCGCTCCAGCTGAGTAATCAACTTTATTTTAAAAAATAATTTATATATTTTATATTCAAACTGAAAACATGATGTGATTAAAACTCAAGTCATTCAAGTCATCGTGTCTCAAGTCAAGTCAAGTCCCGAGTCTTTAACTTCCAAGTCCGAGTCAAGTCTCAAGTCCTAAAAATAGCGACTCGAGTCCAAGTCACCAAGTCACAAGTCCCCATGTCTGCTATACGCACTTAAACGTGCACAACAATTAAAGCTGCGGTAGGGAACTTTTGACGCTCTAGCGGTGAATAAACAGAACTGCTTGCGTCTTGCGGAAGAACATCGTAGCCGGAACTACTTCTCTCTGTTTATGTCTATGAAGAATCACAAAGGTACTGGGTTACTCCGCCGCGGTATCCCCGAAGCAATCTAAAATAGTCCGAATATAAACACTTATTATAAGTGCACCCTAGTGATTCAGGACAAGCCAAAAACACGGTTTGGAAAATGGTGTACTCGCTTATTATGTTAATTTTTCTACATTTTGAACACAAACAAAGTTACGGACCGCAGCTATGATTGGTTATTTTTTACCGGGAGCGATGGAGTTTCTGCAAATGGCAATAGGACCACTGGGAGGAGCCAGAGGAGCTTGATTTTTTTCACAGATTATCTCTCATATTCTACTGTCAAGACATAATGACAGGTTTAATAAATATGTAAAAAATATTTTTTTTACAAAAGTTCCTTACAGCACCTTTAACTTAGATATATTGTGCACATCAAAGTTCCTGTCTCTTCTTCAATATGATATTCTGCACAAGCACTGTGGCTTCCTTTCGGATGTCATCTACGGGCTCTTCCAGCTTCCAGAAAACCCACCACCTGGCCCTCAGGACTCACCAGAATATTTCAGAAGTTCCAGTTCAGGTTTCTCTGTACTAAATGTATCTATCTATGTATCTATCTATGTATATATCTATCTATCTATATACAGTACAGACCAAAAGTTTGGACACACCTTCTCACTGAAAGAGTTTTCTTTATTTTCATGACTATGAAAATTGTAGATTCACACTGAAGGCATCAAAACTATGAATTGACACATTTGGAACTATATATGGAATTATATACATAACAAAAAAGTGTGAAACAACTGAAAATATGTCATATTCTAGGTTCTTCAAAGTAGCCGCCTTTTGCTTTGATTACTGCTTTGCACACTCTTGGCATTCTCTTGATGAGCTTCAAGAGGTAGTCACCTGAAATGGTCTTCCAACAGTCTTGAAGGAGTTCCCCGGGAGATGCTTAGCACTTGTTGGCCCTTTTGCCTTCTGTCTGCGGTCCAGCTCACCCCTAAACCATCTCGATTGGGTTCAGATCTGGTGACTGTGGAGGCCAGGTCATCTGGTGCAGCACCCCATCACTCTCCTTCTTGGTCAAATAGCCCTTGATGCCTTCAGTGTGACTCTACAATTTTCAAAGTCATGAAAATAAAGAAAACTCTTTGAATGAGAAGGTGTGTCCAAACTTTTGGTCTGTACTGTATATATATATATATATATATATATATATATATATATATATATATATATATATATATATATACACACACACACACACACACACACACACACAGACACATAATTGGGACAAAAGCCCAAGACCCACCTTAAACCTGCCTGATACTTTATTTTCAACTTTTTGATTATTTCCTTATTTTGTTTTACAAAAAAAAAAAAAAAAAAGCTTTTATGATGTGATTTGAAAAGGACGACAAAAAGTTGGCAATAAGGGGCACATCTGTACAATAATGCATTTTCAAAAGGCTACTGCAACTAGATTGGACAAAAGTATAATACAAATACATTTAAATAGTTCAGTAGAAAAGTAGCCATAAACTTTATACATACAGAACAAGACAAAATATTAAGAAATATTACATATAGTTCTGATAAAAATTTACATTTAATGCATTTTTATTTAATTTCAGCGACCAAGTATTTTAAAGTGTCCTTTTTTTACATGGTAAGCAGCACAAAGATGCTAACATTACATACCTGTTGTAAAGGTAGGGTGAGTTCTTTCTTCTGTCTAGAAGCCCCATTGGTTTGGTTGTGGACATCTCATAGAGTAAAGCTAATACTGAGATCTTGTATGAAGTCACCCAATCCTTTATACCCATATATATATATATATATATATATAGGCATGAACAACCCCATTTGTCATCATGCACACTGGCCATGGCAGGTGCAGTGAAGTCTATAATTTAATAACGACAATAATACGCTGTTATAGCATAAGCTAAAATAAATGGTCAAATATAACGTTAATAAACGGCGTTTTAGATGCAATAATGGCAATTTGAAACCACTCTTACATGTGGAAATCTATAATAATAACCACTATGTTTGAAGCGTTAGATTAGTAATAATAGTGAACACAATAACATAGAATATTTGCTAAAAACCTGATGGAAGTTTCTTTTAAAATACCCTCCATTTCTGTCAGTTCTGTTCACGTTTCAGGGCGCGGTGTAGAGCACAGACGAATCGATTATGTTTTGGTGCTGTTCCTAATGTGCTGTTCTTGTGAACCGTTCATTGCAATGAGCTTACGGTTTAGAACGCGATGCAGAGCGCAGATACATCGATTCCCGTTGGCGCCTACAGAAATAAGCTCTGACAACAACGGTTTTATTTATTTGTCAACATATAACTTATTATAATTTGACATAATTAAGTTATAACTCAGATAATTATATAAATATTCCTGAGACGAATTGCGGTAATCTTGTTTAATAGTTGAATCAGGGGTGTGTAAATAATGAAGAACGTTATTTTCATTTGACATACGATAGAGGTCGCCAATGGTCAGAATATTTCTGTTGCATGGCACGATGTTACTGTTTTTATACAGTCTGGGTGTTAAAGACAGTTATCTGAAAGTAAGATTTTCACATGGTCTATGTGCAGGTGAGAGAGAAGAGCAGTGATGCTGGCTGGATTCACACTTAACCTGATGGGGACTTAATGATATTAATATATCTTGGGAATTTATTGATCTGTACACAAGCACTAAAACTGGTTCAAAAACAACTTTATCTTACAGTTTGGCAACACCATTTATGTTACTAAACAACAATGTTGATTCTGATCAACACACAATCTTTAATTTTGACTTAACTTGATCTAAACGTACTGATCAATTTTTGATTGTCATCTTTTAGAGCAGCAACAATGACCTGTGACTCAAGTGACACCATTAATTATACAGTATCGGTTTATCCATTAATAATAAACATTACTTAGGTGGTATACAAATAAATACATATTTAACAATACTTATATTTTATCACAACAAACTAATTTAACCTAGGATCAAACAATCATGCTAAGATTATTAAACCACACAAATACAAAACAATTCCATTCCATGAAGTGTAATAAATATAGCATGAAGAACTCCGAGTACTCTCATGCCGCTGCACTATTGGAGGTAAGAGATGATTGGCTGTTTGGTTTGCGTCACAGGGTTTCCACTGCTCTGATTGGCTGAGAACGCTTCATTACAGTCGCATAGCGAGCGATCCTGGACCTGGTGCGGCTGTGAACCGCGACTGAAAATGAAGAGTTAGCCGTTCATAAGCAATGGCCAGGCTGTCTGTACATACGGCTGGGTGACTCCCCGCGGTGTCCTGGAGTTGCTATGAAGGTACAGTCATTTCTCATCATACTCTTTTAGTTTTGAACTTGTTTATTTATTGGCTGTGCGTATCATGCTAGCATTAATAATATGCTGCCTTTGCTATCAGCTCGAGAAGTAACAACTGGTTTCCAGTTTAGCATTTCATGCATGTTTGCGTTGTGTGATGTTTGTGCATTGATGACCTCTTAAATATATGTGTATCAATCAGCATCTAGCTATTAATATCATTTATGTGTTGAATATCAGTATTCAAGTGTTAAATGCAATGATCATTAATGTGGCTGTTTGTTTTTAACTCTTCTGCTCTCATGTTTCTATCTGTTGGGAGGTGAGACCCAGCAACAGGACCGACCCTTCACTGTGCCACACAATGACAATTGGGAGTTGATTATCATGTTGGCTCCCTATGAAAATAAAAACACCATGGTTACTCTGTTGAGTGTCACTAAGAGCTCCGGCTGCAGTCAGAAGTCATTTAAAGCACAGTAATCTCTTATTATGGCTTAGCACTATTCCCATCCGTCTCTAATGGGATTGATCTCAGTCAATGGGAACTATTTCAGGGCAGGACATTCTGAATGTTGAATAATAAGGCACAGCAGCTCAGACTTACAGTTGTTATTTTGCCCACACACTCACATTTGCAATTTTAACACAGAGTTTTAATTAGAGGTGCAACAATATATTGCATAATACAAAAATGCAATAATACGTATTGTGGATAGCAACAATATGTATCATGTATCATGTACCATTGACATAAATTAGGTTTAAAACGATTTCATTTAGGTCTTTAATCTTATGTACCGGTAAATAAAGATCAATGCACATATAAAGAGTGCATCAAATATGATAAACCTAGAAGCTCACACATTTGAGTTCCCTTGTTTATTAAAGTTTACAAGAAACGGCAGTTCTAAACACCTGTTCTTTATCCTATTTATGCGAAATTATTTTGAGTAAAGATTCTGAGGGCACATGCATTGAAAAAAAAAATTTGAACGTATAATTTAGAATAATAAACACTGCAATCATCTATTAAGAAAAATAGTCCATTTTGATTTCACAGTGGCTTTAATTATTATTAATGAATTGCATATAAAATGCATTAATAAATGACAAAAATAAACCTTTTTAATGTATGTAGTCAGGGACAGAGTGTTAACATATCTAACGAATTCTGTATTTTAGCAATGCAGAATTATGGATATTTCTATTCTGGTTAACCAACAGTACCTTTTGTTTCCTGGTTAAGTAATAATCTCTGAATAAAGTATCATTTGAAATGTCATGGGACATAAAAATTGTATAAAAAAAAGTATAATTTGATAATGTCATGAAAGTATTGTATCACGAGGTCAGTATTGTGTATTGAATTATGACTTGTGTGTATTGTTATACTCCTACTCTTAATACAAGCTCAGAGGTTTGAAGAAGACTTTTGAACATCGCTTTCTTTGTATGTTTTTAAAGTCTGTTGTTTTCTGTGCAGGCGGGGGCCTCGTCCATGTGGGCATCATGCTGTGGTCTGCTGAATGAGGTGATGGGTACCGGAGCCGTGAGAGGGCAGCAGCCAGGATTTGGGGCAGGTGCGGGCCCGTTTCGTTTCGCTCCCACTGCAGGATACTCCACATACCCGCCCACCAACTCCACCAGCACCAGTCTGGTGTGTCAGGCCTGTGGACAAGCCTTCTCTGTCTTTAGGAGGAGGGTAGGTCGACCTGCACACCTGCCACTGCCATTCAATCTCATTCTTTTGCATATTGAACCTTAAAACTTTTCTTATATAAAGGACACCATGAAACACTTTGACAAACACAATTTTCTTTGTCATGTTGACATATGTCCTACTGAATCAGGAAGTTGGGCCCATGTTGACAGGCTTGTACTTGTTTTAAACAAAATTGGAGTCATAGCCTGACTTAAAAGGTTAGTGGGTGGTATTCATTCTGTTAGGAATATAATTTGATCTGACAAACATGTTGATACTATCCTGCATGCAAGATGAGTCCTCAATATTTTTTGCCTATTTTCCAAAATAGAGAAAGACTACATTTTTAAAATCTACTAAAATGTTTTTGGACAATTTTAGGTATATGGTAACACATATTAGATGACATCGAATGTAACTTGAATGAATGAATGAATGGTGCACTTATATAGCGTTTTATTGTGTATTGTTGTACACCCAAAGCGCTTTAAACTCATGTGGGGGGGGGGGGTCTCTCCTCAACCACCAACTTGCATGGACTTAAATGCACGAATCTTTTTATTTTTGCAAATAAATGAAAATTTATTCTAGACAAAATAAGTAGGACTTTAGTACATCTTTGAAATATGGTTTAAATTTACTTCTGACAATATCAAGCATTTATGGTAAACTAAAACTGGATGCAGTGTCGATTGTCTGTCATGTATTTAAATGTATTTGTAGTTACACATTTGTAATAATGAAGTTGTATTTTACTAAATTTTATATTAAATTTAAATGTAATATTGAGTAACACACTACAGTTAAAATGACAATTATTTTACACTTATAACCCTGCATTTCATCCGTTTGATTCAGCGCAGATTCTCTCTTTTCTCCACTGTAGCACATCTGTTGTGACTGTAAGAAGAGTTTTTGTTCGCTGTGTTCGGTACTTCAGGAAAACCTGCGCAGATGCACGACTTGTCATCTGCTGAAGGGCACTTCCTTCCAGCGTCCACAGCTCATGCGTCTGCGTGTTAAAGACTTGCGGCAGTACCTCACACTACGCAACATTAACACTGATACCTGCAGGTACTTTTGTACAGATGTTAGAAAGTGAGCATTATTAATGATAAGGTATATTATGACAATACTGTTAGTGTTTTTGAGATGTTTGAATGCTTTCTTAGGGAGAAGGAGGACCTTGTGGATTTGGTACTTTGCCACCAAGGCACAGAAAGTGAGGATGATCCAGACACGCCGTCTCTGCAGACACACCCCCTGTATAGCCAACCACCTTCAACTGAAGAGCCCACATCCCCTCTCTCAGCTCTCACTTCAACTCACAGAGAACCAATCAGTAGGAGCAACAGCTCGGAGTCCACCAATCAGGTGTGTCCTGTATTAATTTGGAATAGGTAGTGATTTGTCTCATTTAAAAAGCGTCAAGTATTTCGATATGCAGTCTTACAGTAAAAGGAGTACTTATACAGCAAAAGTGTATAACTGCACCTGTTCCTAAATATTTGTTGAATTAAGCGCTGTCAGAGTTTCCAGTGTTGGCTGCTCCATTAAATTAAATGTTTAATATACATTACAGCTTGACTGCAGGTTTAAAAACAGTGAAATGTTATATTTAAGGAAATTAAAGTATAAGGCAAAATTAAATATATCTAACTTGGTGATAATTGCAAACAGAAAATCAGAGAAAAACATTGGACCTTATGAGAAAAAATTATTTAATTTAAATTTGAGAATCATGATAAAAAAAATGTCCTCTTACATTGTGAATCTAAATTTATGCATTTAGCAGACGCTTTTATCCAAACCGACTTACAGTGCATTCAGGCTATACATTTTTACCTCTCATGTATTCCCGGGGAATCGAACCCCCAACCTTGATAGCGCAATGCTCTACCAACTGAGCTACAGGAACACTGATATCTAATATTAGATTTTCTTCAACAGTTCTCCTCACAAAAGGAAATTAGATTTCAAACAGATCTGATAACAGAAACACAGTCACAGTGTGAGCAGGGCAGGTAGACAACATAATCAGATATTCTGTATGGTGATTAATGATAAATATTGTTTTTCACATATCACCCAGCTCTAGTTTGGAACAACACATTTGCATACATTGCAGAATACATGTTTTTATATATATGCACTTGAATCAAGCTTCTTATGAGTGTTAAATGAATTGCAAGTAATATGCTTGTTTTTCCTTAAATTACTTAATTTGTATTACATTTTATTAATTTAATTAAAACATTACACAGTTGAATGAAAAGTGTGAAAAAGTGTTCTTTTTCGATAAGATGATAACTGTACAGCACTTAATTGAACATGCAATATGACAAAACCATTTGATCATAATAGCATAGTGCTGTTTGAAACATAATACTTGCTCTATGTTCCTAACGTCCTACTAAGTAGGAAGCATATACTCCGATACAAGAGCAGTATGATGCAGTATATGTCAAACATGGTCTGTTCTTCAGCTGATCCAGAGAGCAGAAGTGTAAAATCAGTTAATTCTCTAAAGGCATGTGGCAGAACTGGTTTGGCTTTGGAAGTGCACTTCAACCCATTCATACCACTATGAACAAAAACAAAAACTGAAATGATGCCAAACTTGAAAGATACAGGTGCATCTTGTTATGTTTCTAACCCGAGGGAAATCCATCGGGTTAGAATCTAATGCACATTCCTTATACTAATTAGCATTTGTAAACCATTTGCTCTTACCTCTGAGATCCGGATATGAGACGAAAAGACTTGGAATCCTCCCCGGCATCTTACATTAAGTTTGTTTATCTTTTAATTACTGAAAATTAAGCAAACTGTTTTTGGCGAACAAAGGGAATTTACTATTAAAATTAAAACATGGAAGAAATGTATTCCTTAAAAAATTGTTTGTTTCATTTTAGTAGTAGTAACGTTAGTAAGCTATGTACGTTCTACTGAAAAATAGACTTCAAAACAAACCAGACCTTTGTTTTGACGGGTTGCCGTGAATACCTTTACAAATCTGTGCATGTGATATGATGCTTTTGCTTAAATGAAATGGTCAAATGCTCATGAAGTGACTCTCAGAGGAGTTCTGGAGATTTTCTTCATGTGTTTTCGTGCTCATTTAGTGAGACGGCAGACGCTGAAATCACCGCTAGCGTCATTCCACGTTAAACTTGTGAAGTCCGTTTTTATGGATGGATTCCGCGATTCCATCCGCGTTTTCCACTTCACGTAAATCATAGGGCCCTATTATCATACCAGCACAATGTATACTTTCACACTTTAACTACTTCAGTTTGTGTGCATTGAAATTGTATAATACACGAGTTTCACAATTTGAGTTGAATTACTGAAATAAATTAACTTTTCCATGACATTCTAATTTATTGAGATGCACCTGTACTTCCTACTTATTTACTTGTGGCAGGAATCCTTGCTATAGCTATAAGGGGCTTAGCATTGATGGCTAATTATACTTTTTTCTGTGTAAACATTCCTTGCTGATAGGATATTGAGGACACCACTTCAGTCTCACTCCTTAACCTTGACCAGACAGAACACATTCCTGAGGTGAGTTAGGTCACTTAGTGAAAACTAAAAGGAATAACATGGTCCTTTCCGGTAATTATTGAATATAATAATTTCTTAAATTGCATTGACAATATGACTATGTGTTTTTATCATCAGGTTAGTCCTCAGACACGGCGGCGAGCTAGAGCTTCTCTGTCAGACCTGTCATCTCTGGATGACGTGGAGCAGCTGAGCGTACGGCAGCTAAAGGAGATCCTGGCGAGGAACTTTGTGAGCTTCTCCGGCTGCTGTGAGAAGTGGGAGCTGGTGGAGCGCGTCAGGAGGCTTTACCGGGAGAACGAGGACAATCGCAAATCTAGTGAGTTCTAAACACGGCTCCATATTTAGAGCAGCACAAAGTCTAAGTTTCACTCTTTGTCCTAACTGCCAACTGTACGTAAATTGAAAAAAATAATAAAGAAAAACAATTGAAAAATATTCTTGAAAAAAAAAAAAAACATTTTTCCTAAAATGTATTTTTTCTTTTTTGTCTGTTAGTGGAAAATGTGAGCAACCCCATCACTGCAGGTAGGAAATGACTTCACAGTCTGACTTAAAGTTCATACAAAGACTAAAAATTGCCTTTTGAGTTGAGGTTTGGTATGATCAGCTTAGGTTTTGACAGTAAATTAAATAGATTGTTTAATTATTGAACTCCTAGCCGAGTCTAATAGCTGTGCTTTGCTCCTCCTGCTTAAGTGGTAGCTTATCCCCCTCCAATCTGCAATGGCGGAATCGGAGGTAAGGCTTGCGATTGGTAGAAAAGTTTCCTGGTCACATCCACCAGTGCACTGAAGTTTGTGATGTCATTGCACCTCAAACCCCTTCCCTGCATGGCCACTGCCGGATAGCATGTGCTCTCAAAGAAAAAAAAGTAGTGTCATTGTTTATACTGCAATAAATGATTAATAATGCATCTTACTGGTAGGGTTGAGGGTCATAAAAATGTATCTTCTGTGATGTTTTACCCCCATTATCCCATTCCATCTGTGCCCTTCATTAAGTATTATAATGTTGTATAACTAGGGTTCCAATAAACTGCATAATGCAAGAGTTGGGATGTAGTGATGCACCAAAATGATTATTATTATTTTTTCGTTACTGAAACAGTGATACTGATAAAAAGATAAATCAAAGGAAATCGTATGTGTAAAAAACAAAGTTTACATTGGCCTTTACTCAAGATCCTGTCCTTACCTGTAGTATTGAAACATCTCTCTCTCTCTCTCTCTCTCTCTCTCACTCTCTCACTGCAGATGGTTGCAAACCCCAGTTATCAAATGACGACAACCTGTGTCGCATCTGTATGGACGCGATAATAGACTGCGTGCTGCTGGAGTGCGGTCACATGGTCACCTGTACGAAATGCGGGAAGCGCATGAGCGAATGCCCTATCTGCAGACAATATGTTATCAGGGCTGTGCATGTTTTCAAGTCTTAATGCTGCTGGCAGAACATCCTGCTCCACCTGCAGACCATTTTGCATTAGAGACTCGTAAGAATGTGCACAGCAAGTGCCCTGTCTTTACATTGGATCAGTGTGGAAGATACAATTTTTATTTTGTTTCAGAAAGCCTTCAGACAGTGGTAATGTCTGTGTCAATAAGTGCTTCAATAAAAACATTCCGCAAGCTCTTCAAAGAGGCTCTGTAATAATATGCAATTGTTCAGCAGCAACACCTCACAGCCTTGACTTGATGTCCTACAGCTTTGAAGACATTCTGCTCACCTGTCGCATGCGAGCCCTGTGAGAAACTCAAAAGAATGAGAATAACTTGTGTGTTCATCATCACGCACCATAACTCAGGATGGAAGGATCTGAATGTTCCTGTTCTTTTATTTCCATTTTTGTTGCAACATCTGTGAATGGGCTTCTGTTTCCCGTTTGAATTGTGTAGAGATTTTGAACAAAGTTTTGGAGTTTCTTCAAGTTACATTGTACCTGCTTATAACTTGACACTGGTACCAATCAGTCAATGATTTCATAAGTGGCATAATGAACATGTTTTGTGGTCATTCTTCTCTGGATTCAGCAGTCCTGATTTTTTTTTTTTTTTTTTATTATTATATGACTTCCTTTCTCTTTCAAATGTCTTAAGAACATTTGCTTTTTCTCAGTCACCACTGTTCTTTTGGGTCATGCGACTTTTGAGTATGTGACTGGAAAACCAGCCTAGAAACCTGTTGTTAAATCAGTGTAAGTGGTGATAAATGAGAAGGGGTAGAACTGTTTCGTATGCAAAGTAGGACCATAAATGGGCACAGTGTAATTGTGAGTCAATATCATTTGTAAATGTGTAGTTTATGTAACAATAACTTAATCAAAATGCACAGTGTAAAATAAGAGGAATGATTTAAGTGCCAAAAGATGCATTTCTCTTTCTTCAGTGCACTACAGATGCTTTTTTCCGTAATTGTCAGTACTTGAATTGCTGTTTAAGTTGGGGAAACCTTAAAGATAATGAAATGAAAATAAGGACAACACTTGAGAGCGAGATGCCTATAGAAATTATCTACCCATACTTTGTAGCCATTTACTCACTTGTGTGATAAACCTTATTAAACATTGAATCATGGCACATTGCATAGTGCTGACAAGCATGAGCTGCACAAATGAATGCTTCATTCAGACACCACAACAATACCAGCCTCTCTTTTTGTGTGGCATTTTAGATTATGAGGGATTCATGCAATGCTATGCTATATATTCAAATTCATTACATCTTTGTTTAACCTGACATATCTTATTCCTGTGTGTATGTCTATTCAGATAAGTTTATTTTTCTAAAAATTAATTTGCTTTGTTTGGTCAGTTGATCTTTTACTTTAATATAGAATTAACAAACAAGACAAAGCAGTTTGTATGTTCTTAGTTACCCTTGTGATACTTAAAAGTGCTAAGAAAGATTTGTATTGCATTGTGAATCCTAAATGTCAAATTGATGTACTGTTTCATTTAAGTCCAGTTTTCTTTTTGAACACTTCTATTTTCCGACTTATATGAAATATTATAAAATGTTGCCTGCTTTAAGCAACATTTAAAATTGCATCTTTAATCTTAATACAGGTACATTTGTATATATTGATGTGCTTTTTTTTGTTTGTTTTTGGAAAATAACTGCACTTTTCAAATGTCTCACAGTAAAATCTTTCTTTTTTTTTATTATTACATACAAATATAAATAGCCGAATGTACATTAGAGTGTTTTAGATGGCAAACAATGCCTTAATTTATAGTGGTACAAGTATGGTTGCTTAGATCAGATGGCACGCTCCCTCTTTCTGATAGTCACCATCCTGAGACAAACTCACAATAATACACCATTAAAATCATCAGTTACCATTTTACAATAATAATCACTGTGGAAGGAATACAAACACATGACTTTCATAGACGCATACTGCATGGATGTTCAAAGTCTTTCTTGACCTCATGGAAAAAACAATGCAAACCTACCTGATTGTGTTGAATACAAAACATTACTGAGCTAGCTGGAATACGAAATTCAGCAATTTGTTTGATCTAACACGTGTAGAACCAAACTCTTCAGAGTCATACTGTTATCTGAAGTATTGCCTGTTACAGCTGTTTAAAACACAGATGGAATATGGCACTGTTTTATAAATAGACCTCAAAATAACATTTCACTTCTATATCTGCTCTGAGATTCGAACAGCAAGTACTTGAAATTCAAAGCAGTCAAAATGTGTGACTGAAAAATGCTGATCAGATTGGAATATTCCAATACTGGTGACATAAAATGGATGGAGATATTTAAAAATTCTATTATATTAAAAATAAAAAAAAATAAAGAACAATACAATACCCAGTACTGAACCAAATACAGCACAAATCTGAATTGATACATCTTTTATACAAAAAGAAAAAAAAAAAGAAAAAAAAACAGGAGGGTTTAGAATAATGTACAATCATGCCAACTCATGGATTAAGTGTTTGTAGTATCCAGTGAGTATGTAGAGGGTGTGTATATATATATGTCCACTGCTTTTTACCACACCACCTATTAAATAGAATCTCTTGGTAATAACATGTATAATCTCGTCGAAGATTAACAGAATTAGCTGGAAACAACATTTCAAATAGGAGCAGAATTATGTGCCTTTAAGTACAATATGTCTGCTCTTCTTTCCAGTTTGAAAGGAGCTGACAAACACTTTGTCCACATATGTGTTGCAGTGCTTTTTTTTTTCAAACGTCTGAATCCAGTTTCAATCCAAACAGGAGTGCATCTGATACATGGTATCATTTTAGATTGGCGTTGAGTTCCTCCCAGACACTAGGGGGTGCTGTGAAGTTTTTGGAGAAGTTTATCCTCTTGCAGTTGGAAGGGAACGATGACCGACATTTCTGCAATGAAGCGCTCACATGCCTGTCGGCTCACCTGCTTGCAAAATCGCAGGTCAATGCGGCAGATGCTTCCGCAGCGTTTGAAGTAGCTCAGCGTCTGATCAGTGACCCGGTTACACACTAAAGAGAACATCAAGAAAGGAGAGATCAGTAATCAGTGAGGGGGAATTAACCATTTTAAGCATTAGACTCAGTGAACCCTTCAAAAAGGAAAGTTATTTATTCTACTTGGCCTTTTTTTAATAGTTCGAATCCAGAATTACTTGATATGCCTTTTTCACTGAAATACCTGGGAGGTAGGATTCTCTTTACCAGACCACAATTATTTTTTACATTTTAAGTGGTGATGACATTTTCCTGCCTACAAGCCCCTAATGGTTCAGATTTGAGACCAGAAGGTTTATGGGCAGGTAAGGAGTCAATTTCCTTTGACGGAATCAATGGGGCAAGATTGGGTACTGGTTTAGCTTTGGTACCAGCACTGTGTTGATGAAAAAGGGTATTAACTCTGAATGAAATCTGAATGGTTTAAAAGCATTTGTTCTAAGATTACAAATGGCATTAACCAGTGCAATTACCAGAAAGATTGACATCAGTTAAGGAGTCTCTAGTGGTGGTCCCTGCAGCAGTCAGCAGGTTTACTGACTGGTCATTGATATGGTTGCAGTAACTCAAGTCCAGATGGGAGAGTACAGGCATATTTTTAATGATGAGACGCAGAGAGCTGTCTGTGATGTCCAGACCAGCCAGACGCAGGTCAGTAACATTCCGGAGTTTACTGCGTGTGTCCATCTGACCTGTTAGAGAAATCCCAAGTAGAGAATGCACCATCGGAGTAAGTAACTGTCTAGTAGGAGTTCATTTCTGAGTTCAGTGAGGTGGAACTTGGATGTGTGCAAAGCAATCTGGAGTACTGTATATTACCTGGCCTGTTGTCAGTCGGAGGAGATAGTAGGTCCCTCATTTGGGGGTCTTTGAGCCCCTCCACCCATTGCAGGTCTAGAGTACGCAGCAGAGGGCAGCTGGATGTGCAGAGAGCTGAAACGGCCACCCATGAACAGCCTGATAGGAGAAGCACCCTTAGTCCTGCAACCAAAAATGCAGGTTAGATGTGCGATTAGAAACAAGTACATACTGTAAATTAAGATGATGTGGATCCACATACATGCTCACATGAACACTGACCTGGTAATCGGTTAATAAGCCAGCTTAATTGCTTCTTGGAGATGTTGGTCCAGCTCAGATCCAAAGTGATG
Source organism: Carassius auratus (assembly GCF_003368295.1). Lineage (NCBI taxonomy): Eukaryota > Metazoa > Chordata > Actinopteri > Cypriniformes > Cyprinidae > Carassius > Carassius auratus. The sequence continues at coordinate 24,107,868 of NC_039250.1, forward strand.
GGCTGTCTGCGAATTATCCCACTTAGCATCAGTGGGGTGATGGACTTACAACGCTTCAAATCAATACGAGTCCATAATCTCTTGTCACAGCACCTAAACCAACAACAAAATGTCATTGTAATAATTACATATAGGTCCCAAAATGGCACTTAAAATCTCTTGGCCTTTGTGCATGTCTTTTTGGGGGTGTGCCCGAAGCGTGAATCCTTATAAGGGAAAACAACTAATGATTCCTAACAACGTGTCTACACTGGATGCGAGCGGCATGGCAAAATACCATATAACCACTGATCTATTATAGAGATTCATTATAAATAGATCAGTCAATAGAACTCATAGTCAGTGATGCTGTCTACTTGGATGTGGCATGGCTTTACACCACAAATCCTTGATTGTAAATTGCTGCCGCGTTCTATTTATGTCGTGCTGACACAAATTTCAAATGATTTTTTAAATGGCGCTGAACTACTCCAGTGGTTTTGAACCCAGTTCTTGGAGTACCTCCAACACTACACATTTTGTATGTCTTCTTTTTTCTCACATGCTCATTTCAGGTCTTGGAGTTTCTACAAATGAGCTGATGACCTGAATCAGGTTTTTTTGAAGACATGCAAAATGTGTAGAAACAAAGTGTAAACCAGGGGTGCAGAACTCAATTTCAAAAGGACCGCAGCCCCACAGAGTTTCGTTCCAACCCTGCTCCAAGACCTGAAGGACCTGTTTAGGTACATCAAGTGTGTATAATTAGGGTTGAAGATAAACTCTGCAGGGCTGGGCAGAGACTCCAGGAACTAAGTTCTGCACCCCTGGTGAAAACTAATCCAGATGGACCACAAGTATTGAGGATGGCATCTGGGACAGGCTTACTGATAAAGTCTTTAGGTTTTTCTTACCAGCGATTCCATGTTCGGCACACTCGCATGCACACACAGAGTTCACGATGGCTCAGGTGACTGAAAATGGTCAACCATGCTTCTCTGGGAGCGATGTGATTGCGTCCATCAGCTAGTGGTAGCCTATCAGGTGGAGGGCAAATTGGAGGTGGTCGGATCACATGGCGCTCCATCTGAACACACTTTGGAGGTGAACGTGCAGGAAGTGGTCTGACTGTGGGTGAACTGCGGTTCAAGCCAAGTGGGGTAATCTGAGGAGGGTAAAAGTGCCGCAGCTCCCAAGATGTCCCATTCATCTCCCTTGCTCGTAAATGTGGCCGCTCCCCTCCACCCTCTACACCTGCTCCTCTTTCTACTCCTCCACCTCCTCCTCCATTCCCTGCAGTCCCATTCCGTAAGCCTCTCTTTGGTTCCTCGTTCTCGCTGTCCTCAGGTTCACTCTTGAGTGGCTGCTGGTTCTCATTGGCCAGTGAATGCTCGGTGCGACGGATCTCCATGTTGAGCTGCTTGCTGAGTTCTGCGCTGAGCTGGCGGTTAGGGGGCTTGCGTCGGTGTCGCTTCACCCGAGCACGTGGTGCCTTCTCTTGAGTCTCACTACCATCGCTGCTTGGCCCTGCTCTTGGGGAGCTGCACCGTGAAGCATCACTCTCAAGCGATAAGGAGATGTTCTTTAGTGCAGGGCTGCTGTCCCTGCCTCGTTTGCCATTATTGTCCTCCTCCTCTTCCTCATCATCGTCCTCCTTTTCTTCCTCTTGGTCGTCCTCTTTCCGGAGGGTGTTAAACTCCTTTAGGGATCTGAAAGGTGGATCTCTATCCTCCCTTCTCTCTTCCTCATGCTCTTTCTCTTTTCTTACTGTGCTGTAGTCTTTCTTAAATGAACGACGAGGCAGTTCTCGCTTCTCTTGCCTCTCTTCCTCCTCAGAGTTGTCTTCCTCCTCTTCTGTTTTCATGTGAGAGAGTTTGGGAATCAAAGGCTCTTCAAGCCTCCAGGGTTTCTTCGGCTAAAAATATGTCAATAAAGTTACTGAATGAAAAAGCTACAGCAGATTTGTGTATGTAAATAATGCACATCTGTGTGAATGTTACCTTCTTTTTAGCACAAGCCTCCTCTTCCTCTTCATCATCGTCAAATAACTTCCTCTTCTTCCTCAAGAAGTTGGGCACTTCAGATCGGGGTCTTGGCAGGCCACTAGGGCTCAAGATTGGGGGAAGACGGGATGTCAGATCTTCAGTCTTCAGTCTGGGAGTTTCCTCCCTCTCACTCTTTCTCTTAATGGATGAAGCACCTGTGGATGTCTGGTCCCCTTCCTCTCGTCCATCACGTCCTGCTTTCTGCTCCCTCAGCAGGGAGCCTGGCAGGTTGGATGCGTATTTAAAGCCTGGGCCCCGTTTTTGCTTGCAGGCCAAAGAGTGGCAAGAAAATACAAAAGACAACTTTATACCTTATGAATATTATACATTGTTCGCCAAGCATGTATTGGTATGATATACTTCCTATGTATGACAAATACAATTTAACTGTAAACGTATTTCACCGTTTGCATTCAGGGAAATAGCCTGACAGCCTGCCACTAACTGAACTGAATTAAAATGATCACAACACATGTATATTTGCATTATATTTGCATCAAGATCTGGTTTGACAGTTTACTTATGGGCTTGTCCTACCAAATGAGAAACGCAGGCCTTTAATGCTTTTTGTCAAAAACTAAACAGGAACTAAATATGCGAGTTAACAAAAGTTCAAAAAGTAAAATGAATTTAAAAAAAATTACAAAAACATATACATATCACCGCTTTACTGTAAACCAAATTTCATCTTCAATGTCTCCACTACTTTCTCAAATAGTATCTCTTTTCAAATGCAAATCTTTTCTGTATGCTATCAAACCACTCTACCACTGTTCCCCAAATACTCACTTTTCCAGTCTTCCCAGCGTAATTGCATTTTGGACATTCCCAGCAGTTAGGAAGCTCATCATTTACTACTCCAGCTGCATCCTTCAACTGAAAAGGCAAGAGATCGATTATGCAAACACTCTCGCTAAGTATGTGAATGCACTACACCACCGCACACTAAAGAGGAACTTAAAGGTGTTAAAAAATGTCAGAGCCGCCCACAAACATGCAACCTTAGCACAATCACTTCATTCTTTTCTGCCTACACAAAGCAAAAGAGAGCGCAGTATACACTGACTGCTTTGCATTTACTTTAGAACTCTATTCTTGGGCTAGTGGTTACGTTACAGTTCAGTCAGTCTGACCTTGAGGCAGTTTGGGTGGACGATCTCATTGCAGATGGAGCACTCCATGAGCATGGCATTAAATTTTTCATCTTCATCTTCAAGTGTGTCTTCTTTTCCAGCTTCACCGCACACTACACATACTGCTGTATGTGGTAACACGGGCTGTGGATTTAATATCCAGAATATCAACAATTTGGAAAATGTGTGGTTACAAAATACACATACACAATAAAATACGATAAAAAAATTTTTTTTATTAATGTTACAAATTAATGGACCATTCATCTGACATCATTACAACCAGTTCGATCATACATTCTGAATCTCAGTTTGATAAATGATAATTTGATTGACATTGATAAATGTCTGAATTGATATATTTCCATGGAATTTCGCCAGTTCCTCATACATTAGATCAGGCTTTAGGTGTCTGCTGGAATTGAGCTCCTTACCGCTATACATTGTCTCATAATGCAAGACTGTTTCATTCGGCCAGGTCCTCCAAACTTCTTCATGTCCTTACAGAAGTGACACTCTCCGCATTCTGTCCGCACACATGCCTCGCATTTTCGACATCGCGTGCGTCTACGGCGAGCTCCAGAGGAGGTTCGATTGGACGGCAGCTTAACCGCTGTTGCAGTGGATGAAGAAGTGGATGCTGCTGGAGTTGTTGCTGTTGATGCAGCCATTTTGGCTTTGGGTCTGTTGGGCAGCCGTTGCTAATGGGGGAAAAAATGAATAATGGAAATGTAAATAATATAACAAAATGTTGCCTATAAAACATCCTCACTAGGCATTTGACAGAAGACAGAAATGAAAAGCTATTGATTTTGTCAGTATATTAGTTCAAATTCTGTATGAGATTTGATGGTAAAGGTAATTTAGCTGTATTTGTGGATGTTAATAACCAAAACTTGCTGTTAGTTTAATGTATCCATTAAAACTAGCATGTAAAATGCATACTTTTAGCCAACATGGTATTTTTCACCATTTGTTTGGCAGAAAAAAATGGCACAGGCACTGGTTCACATGTGATTAGCTCAAAAAAAAAAAAAGTGTCGAGAATCATAGGTGCTCTTCTCTAATGACATTATTCTGTACATTATACAGCCCTTCATGGTTCAAAGCTCTTACCAGTGCCCCTTATTGTCTGTTTACCCACCCACAATCCCCGTGTGACTCTCCTGCTTGATTTATGTACTGTGCTTCAAAATGATTCTAGCCTATGCTCATATCCTGTATCTTTTCAGCCTTGCGATTTACAACATTTGATTGCTATTGTTTATCATCACTTCTAACTCGACTATGCACCTCTCTTACTAGCTCAGCTGTTGGAATATAACCCAATTTAGGAACCTCATTATGGCAGCTCTGTTATTGGGATCATTGTGATTGCTCTCTAACGTAGTAATAAGCAGCAGAAATAGTGGATTCCAGCAAATCTGTTCTGGTTACACATGGGATACAAACCCTCTCCAGAAGAATCCTATCTTGCCTTCCAGCTCAGATAATGAATACATTACAACGCATGCACAAACTGCAGTGCAGTACTGGAAGTCTGTCCTTCTGCAATGTAACCATGGCAACACAGCAGTTCCTGCTGACTGGTGGAGTGAAGGAATACTTCTATTCAACATTTAATTGGCTCAGAAGGGGGAAGTGGTTGACTACTGGGTTTAACATCAGATTCTTTTTTAATGATTTCGTTCTCATTGCAGACAGTTCCTTTGAAGGACTAAATAGTAGCACTGTAATACTGTATTATATTCATCTTAATGGGATGTTTCAGACATTGAGATCAAATGCTGTTGTAGAGCTATTCCTGTTCTTGCAAAATCCTGTAGGACATCAGAACAACTGGAACACAACCATTCCCCGGCGCTGTGTTTCATTATAACAGATTCAGTGAGCTGCAGAGAGGTGCAGGCTCCTGACTGTAAGAATGCTTACTATAGAGCACAACAGTGTTTTTGTGCTTTGGAGTGATGCATCACAGCTGTGACCTCTATTGCCACTGTCCGAGTGTGGAAGCCAATATGAGAGATAGTGGTTTCAAAAAGAATGCTGAATCACAGCCAGTATTCATCAGCTGTCCACAGGCTACACATGTGTGAGGACCCAAGATGTAATCTCCAGCTCAAACAAATGACTGTTTGGACTGATGTAGCTGATCCTAGATCAGACCTTTTGAACACAGCACAACACCAGACGTTCTCCAGTTACTCTTCTATTATGCATTACACCATCAGTGGATATGAAGGATGTGAGATCTATCTACAAATATCTGTCCAGCAAAATAAATAAATAAACAAACAGCACAGACTGTACTTTCTGGGGAGGCTCATTCCATTCCACTGTAATGTTCAACCAATCAATAATATTGTATAGGGTCATGAAGAAATCGTTACATCCGAGTGCTCTTAAAAATTCATCTAGAAACATCAAGTTACATCAGCCAGGATCCTCATTCCTGTCATCATGCAATTACCTCTAGAGACACACATTTTCCAGACTAAGTCACACATAATTATTATCTTTTCTGAAAAAATCCACATGCGTCATCATCTTTTGCGGCTGCATTCAAGTCCTGCTTGTGAGTTTGGAAATAATAATTGTGCTGTGATGTCCATTCAAGTTATTTTAGTCTCAATAAAATTGACATGCTGGGCAATTTCATGTTCCTTTCTTGACTGTCCACTTCCTGACAAAGAGGAATCCTTTTAGTGAAAGTGCAGCAAAATGAAGAAAAGATGCACTTTAGGTTTGTAAATTATGCTTTACATGTGTATTTTATCATTCTGGTGCTTCCACAGAGAATGATGGGAAACTAAGTTTGCCTGGCTTTATTGTTATTCTTCAATGATCTTACAATCTTATTATACAACATGGTTATATATTATACTACAATGCTCAATACTATAGTTATCTATTGACATGCCCCCAAATTTAAAGCCAGTTCATTCATCCTCAACACACAAAATAATTTTGGCATTTTTGACTTGAACGCATCACTTACAAATGAAGCATACATACATGTTGTAGACAGGATCATCCACATCATCTTGTGTACACTCCAACAGAAGAATAATTACAGTCTGTGTGAATATGTTTGCTCATGGTCATGTGTGAGAGTTTATGTCTAATTCTGGCACTTTATTTTGCCCATGCCATGACACAAATCAAGAGACACAATGAGTCACAAGGCTTCATTGCAATAGTGATCTAGAGAAGAATTAAAGCTACCGCCTCTGCACAACAGTGAGGAACAAGCCAATTACAAAATGTTGACCTTTAGGTGCTCCGTGAAAGAAATATTTGGAGATGAAAGCACTAATAAATTTGACTTATTTAACAAATTGCACAAAGCTATATGGTTTGGTCATGTTTGCGATCAGGAAGGCGAAAGATTTCCACTCATAGATTTTGCAAAGGGTTCAAGTTGATAACATGAAGTTACCACACTGATCAACAGAAAACTGCTTGGTTTGAAACAGACTTCTTTGTGAACGGTGCTTCGTATATATTGCGACACAATTCACAACTAACACTGGACCTTTTTTGCTAGGATTTTTTTTTTAAATTTTCAATAGGAATTAATCTAAATTCAATAAGGAATTTTGTGTGAGGGGAATCTTTCCCTATGTGTTTTTTGCAATGGGGTCAAGTTGGTCAACCAAAATGTGACCATATATTTAGACCAGTGGTGGGGAACGTTGATCTTGGAGGGACGATGTCCCTGCAGAGTTTAGTTCCAACCTTAACCAAACACACCTGAACAAGCTAATCAAGGTCTTCAGGATACAGGTATGTATTTTTTATTTTTTTTTCAGGGTTGGAGCTAAGCTCTGCAGGGTAACAACGGCCCTCCAGGATCAATGTGCCCCATGCCTGATTTAGACCAAACATACGTATAAAGAGTCTTACCAAATATACCTTTTGACTTATAGATTCCCCAAGATGAACTCAAACAGGGGGCCTGAGAGCAGCCGGGACATCTTTTTGTTCCCCCCACACTTTCCTTCACCCCTCCCCCCAGTCTTCAACATAGAAACTGTTTTTTTAAAGATATTGTACCCTGTTATGTCACGACAGGGATTAAGAGATTTGAAATGCATGCATTATTTGTGTGGTTGGTGAGCACATGTGGCTTACTTGGTTAAGTGACATTCACATGCAACCTCTTCTGTTTCTGAGTAAATTCAAGAATTTTCTAGCAAATGCACAGGTGCCTGTTGCAGAAGTCTGTATGTTATGCTCCCTTAGAAAATAAAATCCTACACCTAGCATTCAACTGTCCTTAGTTATTTTTGAACCTTTCAAATGGATGCAAAAAAAAACAACAACAAAAAACAAAAAACGGTGGTGTACACATTTCACTTACAAATTACTAGTACATTTCACAATCATTTATACATAAATGTCAAGTTACACATTACATTAAACTTGGATTTTTGAAGTAGAAAAACTGGGAAAGTAATTTATTGTAAAACATACTCCAATATATATATATATATATATATATATATATATATATATATATATATATATTTTTTTACAGTGCAGTCTAGATTTTGTCCTCACTTAAAAACAACAAACCGTGCATGTTGTTCTATTTCCTAGAAAACAGCAGTGCATCTTGGGAAGGGGACTTAAGGGCAACACATGTCCAGTCATGCTGTTGCTTTGAGGAACTTAAGTCCTCCTTTAATACAGTATTTACTCCCTAACAACCATGCACATGTGTGAACATCACACCCCAAAAAAAGTCTTTCTACTACACTTTCCTACTTACTAGCTACTATATTTGAGTTCTCCCAACAAAACAAAGGAGACAAACCAGTACAAACCACATCCAAACACAAAGGTAAAGCAACGGGAACATGCTTTTTTCCTTGAACAAGCCTTCCTGAAAGAGGCACACATGACTCAAACGAATTACTACAAATAGCTGAAGCTCAATGGAGACAAACATTAAGACAGAGCCACTCTTCTCTGTTGTATGAGTTTTTTTCCCCTTCCTGTCATATGGAAACCTTTCGTTCTTATACTTATGCAATAAAACAAAACCCAGAAACTGTTTCGGAAAGAAAGATGGTGAGGAGGGTGAAGAAAGCAGAAGGAGAAGGATGCCTTGTTTGAGAGCTATGGTGCTACGAGGAAGGGAACCCGAGAAGGTGGCTAATTGTTTGTGTGGTGTGTGGTGTGTGTGTGTGTATGAGGAGGAAGAGAGTGTGTGCTGACCTGTTCGGCTGTGTCCGAGTCGTAATCCTCATCGTCGGCGCTCAGTGACATGGCCATGGCTGCCTGATCTCATAGCCAGCCAGACAAACAGAACATAGACATGACTACAACCCCCCAGTCACAGTCGCCCGCAGTCTCCTCACCCGATTTCCTTTCTCTATTCCTCTTCCTCTAACCTTTCCCAATGTCTCGCTCCTGTTTCTCTCCCTCTCTTTTCCTGTCTGGAACAGGCAGCTGCACAGACACACACCAGCCTGCTATCTCATGCATATGCACCAGAAAAAGAAGACGAGGGAGAGATGGGGCCTCGGCTCAGCCAATCACAGACCACCTGGCATCCAGTTACAGGCTTGCCTACAAAGAGCACACTGTGTACTGTGGGTCTGGGTGGGCAATGAGGGGGGAGGGGCAGCACTGCTGCACACAAAGAACTACTGACATTACCATCCAAGAGCAAGGTCTCGCCCGATTCAGAGGGTCTGATGTTGCCTTCCTCTTACATATACAGGAAGTTAGCAGCTGATCTGGGTTTGACTGTTTTAGTCTAATGTGTTGCTGTGCTGTTTTCTGCAAGCATCAGTGCATGAAAGGCTCATATATTACAGTAGGTTTAGTGTAACAAGCTGGGGTGCTCATTTGATTGATCAGATACGTCACATTTAGTTGTCTTTATGTTTTTTTAGGCGCTCTCACATGAGTCAGATTTAAGGAAGTAGCATTCTGCTGAATGGCAGATTTGGGCATCCGCATTTGGGAAGTTCTCTGAACCATAATAAATCAGTCAAGGTTTAAAAATGGTGAAATCTCCAGAACAGCCTATTGAAGCATTTAGAAAAATGAAGGGAAAAAAGAAGATAAAAAGGAAATAAGATTTTGACTACAAAGTAATTCCATTTAAGTATCACTGTGATACTACTGCAGTTGTTATAAAATGTTTTTATAATTTAGTTAGTTTTAGTAACTTTAATGTATGTCCTTTTTATCATTTTTTCCCCGTCTACAGTGCCTTGCAAAAGTATCCATACCCCTTCATTTATTTTATTTTTTTATTTTTTTATGTTGCTCCCTTATGTTGAAATGCTTTAAATTACCTTTTCACTACATCAACCTACACACCATAATGGTAAAGCAAAAAACTTTTTTTTATCCTCTGCAATAAAAAAAAATATATATACTTAAATGATTCCATTGCATAAGTTGTTATACCCTTATCTGGGACGGTTGAAATTTAGCTAAGGATTATTCATATTGCTTTTAGATGTTACTACACTTTAAGTGAAGTTAACCAGTGGCAAATTCAATTGAATGGGTATGATATGGAAAGGCACATGTCTTAATAATAGGTCTAACAACAATGCAAAAAATAGAGCTCAGAACAAAAAAATAACTGAAGTACCTCAAGTTAGCCTTAACAAAAATGAGACATGCAGACTTTGCAACAAGCTGAAAATATTTAAATTCATATTTTATAATTATATTTTAATTGGTTTCAGTTTATTGGTTAACGTTTATTTTGGTTTTGGTTTTATTATTGGTTAACCTTTATTTTATTTCAAGTAACAAAAAAGTTTATTTATATTTATATATATATATATATATATATATATATATATATATATATATATATATATATATATATATATATATATATATATATATATATACAAAATTCAAAGGTGGCATGAAATTAGAATATATATATTCTAATTTCATGCCACCTTTGAATTTTGTCATTTCACTTCCATGACTGTCTTCTCAGGAAACTGCTAAATTAATTATGAAATTTCATGATTTCAAATAAAAACTTACCACAGCTTAACTATATTGTAACACTAACTACAATAACTATAACATTCCAGTGATAATGCTAATTCATGCAAACAATTAATGCAACCATTTTATTAGGCCAACAATTATGGCAATGAAATAATAAAAATCTGTATTTGTATAGACTGCTATTTTTTACTATTAAATGACCTAGTTTGTAGAAACTACAGTTACATTGATCTAACCATTGTATTTTGGGTCCATTCATGGTTTGACCTGTGGTTATTATGGTCTTGTAACAAATACCAAACTATTGGTTATGATGTAAAATCTACAGTAAATGTTAAAAAATAAATAAAAACGATATAATTAGATATAAAACCTCATTTCAGTTTCTTAAACACAACAGCATGCATCTATATTTGGCTGTGTACCTCCTAATCAGTTGTAAACCAGCTATTAACAAAACAAAAACCCAATAAATTTGAGGAAGAGAGATTACCTTATTCATTCATCATACAGATTCCTAATGCAAGTTCAGATTCTGCAACTGTTAGAAGAAAAAAAGACAACAATTCACTGGTGGGATTATGGAAAATGTAGACCTTTGGTAGGTTTCACTAAGCAAAGAAATTATTTGGTCTCGAGTATTAAGTTTGCAAATGGGAGTAGGCTATACAAAACACATTAACTGCAACAACAAAAACAATTCCAGGACATTACAGTTCAAATCGAGCCCGCGTAGAGAGAGTGAGAGTGAGAGAGAGAGAGAGAGAGAGAGAGAGAGAGAGAGAGAGAGAGAGAGAGAGAGAGAGAGAGAAAGAGGGAGAGAGAGAGAGAGAGAGAGAGAGAGAGAGAGAGAGAGAGAGAGAGAGAGAATGTTGTGGACTACAAATCCCACAAAGCGTCATCAGCGCTGTGACTGTTAGCGGTGCATTGTGGGTAGCTCGACTTGTAGTTTCTAATGGAACAGACGGTCGTGCCAAGCGAGTAACTGGGGTTAGTCATTTTACAATCTGAGTATGTCACATCGAGTTGAAGGGCTACGGCAAACATACGAAGGGTAATCAAGAACATACAAAGGCGATCTCTGGATTAAAGCATAACGTTTCAAAACTACTCAACTAAACGGAAACAAGCGCAATGAGTTCAAACGAGCACTCGCTTCAAGCTTTATCGTGGAGACAACTTTACTTGAGTCGAGCAAAACTTAAAGCCACCAGCAGAACCTCTGCTCTGCTCTCCGGCTTTGCTATGGTGAGTTAATGAAGTAATTATTTAACACTCTGGATGCAAAAGAGAAACTTACATCATTCGGAAGCCTGACAAGTTCTCGGAGTTAGATACTTGTAACATGACGCATGACATGACAGACACTTTGATGTGCAAACGACACCTGTCATGGATCTAGCGTAATCAGAGAGCCAGACACTTTAGCCTCTTACACTACTAGCATTGTATTTGAGTCCTCCTTCGACGTAATTCTCAAAAGTTTTAGTTGACGCTCAAGTGTTGGGTATTTTGTTTCAGCCCTGTGACTTGAATCCGTTCGCTAAAAAGTTTCGATTTGTTTAGTTGTCCTTTCTGCATGTACACGCCAGTAGGGGGCGACAAGTTTATTTTGCGTCTTATGAATCATTGAATAATGCACTCAATAGATTAGTTACAACTTCCGAGTCCCTGTCGTTACGTCTGACTGTAGATTCTCATGTAATAATTATTTTTCGGTGTTCATTAATTTAGTTTAACGAAAGAGTAATCTCTTTCAGCGCGAAAACGATAGTGATGGCCGATTCGTGTACGAATCGTTCAATATAACCGGTTCTTCTTAGTGAACCGGTTGAACCAGTTCACCAATAGTGATGGGAAGTTCGATTCTTTTCCGCGAACCGGTTAACAGCTTAAGTAATTTGTGGATTTATGCTTATTGGAGACGTGAACCGTTTCAAACGATTCAGTTCGATTTGGTGAACTGGTTCAACCGGTTCACTAAGAAGAACCAGTTAAATTGAACGATTCGTTCACGAATCGGCCATCACTATTCACCAAATCGAACTGAATCGTTTGAAACGGTTCACGTCTCCAATAAGCATAAATCCACAAATTACTTAAGCTGTTAACTTTTTTAAGGTGACTGACACTCCCTCTGAGTCAGAATAAACCAATATCCCGGGGTAATCCATTTACTCAAACAGTACACTGAATGAAATGCTGTGAAGACCGAACTGAAGATGAACACCGAGCCGAGCCAGATAATGAACAAACACGCCCACTGCTGGAGCAGTTCTCGTTCTCGAGTCAAGAACCGGTTGCTTCGGTTTTCGGATCACCAGTGCACTCAACCGAGAATCGTTTCTGTCGGACGCGTCCGATTTGAGAACCGATGAGCTGATTCTCGTTCTCGAGTCAAGAACCGGTTGCTTCGGTTTTCGGATCACCAGTACACTCAACCGAGAATCGTTTCTGTCGGACGCGTCCGAATTGAGAACCGATGAACTGATGATACTGCGCATGCGCGATTCAGCGTGAAGCCAACTGACTCACAGCATGTCTGAACCGATGTGATTCTTTTGGTGATTGATTCTGATTCTGATGATATTGCGCATGCGTGTAATTTTGTAAGTATTTTGTTAAACATCGGAAAGTGTGATAAAATAACTATATTTTATTTTGATTTTTTTTATTATTATTTTTTTTAGATTAATGTTTCTAATCTGTATATTGTATATAATGTATAGGCCAAATGGGTTTTCAGGGAAGTTGGACAATAATTAAGACTCTAAAGACTCTTATGTTTAATAGGAATAAGGGATGATTTATGAGATATCTGTACTGTATTTATAGTTAATGATGACATTCACAAATAGAGTTTTAGTAAACAGAACATGAACACGAGTAGCTGATGACACTGAACTGCAGCACGTGCCGGTTAGAGCGATTCTCGTTCTCGAGTCAAGAACCGGTTGCATCGGTTTTCGGATCATCAGTACACTCAACCGAGAATCGTTTCTGTCGGACGCGTCCGAATTGAGAACCGATGAACTGATGATACTGCGCATGCGCGATTCAGCGTGAAGCCAACTGACTCACAGCATGTCTGAACCGATGTGATTCTTTTGGTGATTGATTCTGATTCTGTACTAGTAATATTATGAGCGCGGGTATTTCGAGGGCTTGGATGAAGGGCAATCTGGCGAAACGTAAGTTCATTTAATAACAAATACATCGCAATGGATTATGTTTAGTAAGTGGATCATGGTTTCTGCGCTGATGACACCTAATTTATTTACTTTATATCTTGAAGACTTAAATCCTCATATGCACATTATTGCTGTTACTGTATTTAGGTGTTGTTGCAAAACTCAAATGTAAACTTTTCATGATTATGAGGTTTTAACTGACTAAAGTTATGATTACTGACTTTATTTGAATGTTTGATAGACGTGACGCCATTACGTCATCGCCAATGACGTCATTACGTCGAGCGTGAAAGAACCGATGAACCGGTTTTTTCAACCGGTTTATTGAATCGAACCGTCCGAAAGAACCGGTTCGCGGAAAAGAATCGAACTTCCCATCACTAGAAAACGAATCTCCTGCAAAACAGCGACTTGTTCAGTGAAGGGGGCGTGTTCGTTCAGCAGCCGCAGCCAATGAAATGTTCCTTCACTACACACGTTCTCGAATGCTATTGGTTTGTGCTGTGGTCTGTCATCTGCTTAAATGACTTCAGTGAACGGAAAAACTTACTCGAGTCTGGGAGTAAAGGAGAGAGATTCGTTATAAACAACGATACGTTTACGAACGAAACTGTGCTCAATTCAATTAGTTAAATACTAAATAATTTAAATATTATTACTCCAATAAAATAACCTCTGCATTACTGCAGTAATTGTTTTTACAGTGAAACAATGAGCTATACATTTTTATAGGGGACTTGTGTTGACCACCATATATATATATATATCATCTTACTTTATTAAGAGAAGGTATTATATTATGAATTATAATTATATATTAGCAATAACTGTATTAGCCATTACTTTGGCAGCAGCTGCAGATATGATGAAATTTGTAAGGGCCTCAGTATCATCACTGTGAGATGTTTCCGTTTACTGGAAGATCCCTTGCACAGAGGAAATGTGCTTCTTTTGATTGTGTCATATAAGTCCATTACATTATGAATGTGAAATAGAATCATATTTGCCTGTTATCTTTGATATAAAATGACTTCCAGTGATGAGGGTAAAATAAACTGCTAAATGTGGAAAGTTAGAAATCAAAAGTGATATCCAAATAAAAAGCTGATTTGAAATAATATTAAATTCTTTGTTAAAGAAATTGGCATTCAGGGTTTACATTAATACAGATATTCCCAGACTGCATTTCAGTTTTTCTCAGAACACAAAAACAGATTTTGCTCTGTTGCTGAGAAAGTTGAGACCCGAAACAAAATGTATTATACGAAGGTAAACTAAACGTCCTTGGTCAAAATATTAATATTAGGACATGTTATGCAACCTGTTCATGCTGTGGAGATAAATTTACACTGAAATTCTGATATTTGTTTGAACTCACAGCCTTTGAAGTTTGATTTCAACAACAATAGATATGGGAAGCATTGTTTACTCTCCTTTAAAAGCTGAAGTCTATTTGTTTTATTCTTTTAACTACAGTTTCACTGTTGAATGGTCCCACGACTAACTTAAGAAGCAGAAATGTGTTGTACATTTCCGGAAACGGGTGTATGTGTCTGGAAAAAGGTGTTATATTCTTTCACAAGGTGATTATTGGGCTTGAGGTTAGTGTATGAGCAATGAGTGCAGCACAGGAAATGAGCTAAATATGAGTGGCAACTGCATTTCATAAGCTAAGTATAAAAATCAGTGCGAACATGCAACATAATTACACATTCCAGTTGTAGTGTTTGGATTTAGTTAGTTCTGACTATTTCAAAAATAGTGCATTTTTTTGTAATCTACTATTGATTTAGTCATGTTCATATCTGTGGCACTGTGAAACATGTACGGCTGCCTTCAGGCCTCATTAAACACAGAACATGTGATCTATGGTGTTTCTAAAAGCATGAGAAAAACACTGTCTACCAAATTAAAATCTTAAAAATAAAAATAAAAATACTCATCAAAATATTCGCCTTGTTTTTCAATAAAAACCTCAATAAAACAAGTTTAGTTTATTACAAGTTTATTACATCAGATAATCAGATTATAAATTATTTGCAGAGAATTATAGAATCTTTTAGTTTGCAGCTAATGCAACACAATTCGTGAACATTTTATAACAATTTTAATTATATACAGTGAATTTAAATTTATAAAATGAAACTTTATTAATCTATTTACTTGGATTGGATGCGAGCATTGTTTTACTCAAACAATATGTCCTTGTAAAAGGTTTATTATAGTTAGCTTAAACTATAAAAAACGTGAATTAATACATTCATTTTAGTTCTGGGTTGATGGAGTTTTACTTTAGTTTGCAAGTTTTACTTGATGCACTTAAATAAATTAAAATAAAAACTAGAAAAAAACTGAATGGATAAAATAAAAGGTAAATAAAGACAATTAAACACAAAATTACTAAAACTAAATTTAAAACAAAAATTAATTTTTAAAAATTACTAAAAACTGTAATACTATCTCAGTGATGCTAAAATAAAACTGGCATGTATTTTAATTTAATAATCTAATTCTGTTTCTTGTTTTATGCCAAAATAAAACTCTCAGTAGCCAATGACTGGCTTAAAGAGCCACACAGATGGGAAATCAAAAATTACCTGTATTACAGTGTATGATGTAGCTGTCCATCAGTGTAAACAATGTTCAAAGTAATTAAACCAAAAAGTACACGATTTATAAAGTTATTGGCTTCTAAAGTAAGGAGTCGACTCTGAATCGCTGAAATGAGTTGTTATAGATTTCAAATCTTTTGCCCATCTCTATGTACGTCACTAGAAACACTTTGCATAATAATCTCCGCCTACCGTGTTGGGAGAAACTAAACTCTGACCTGCCCCACCCCACACACAGACGCTCTGGTTGGTGTGATAGCACCATGTCGAGGAGACAGTGTGTTTTTAATTGTAAAGTACAGTTTGTTTTATTTTCACTGCCAAAGAATGAAGATCAGAAGAACCAATGGCTAAAATTCATTTTCACCACAATACCTGAGCAGTACAACAAATCCATTTTTCTTGTGTCCACAACATTTCACTGATGACTGCTTTTCTAATCTTAGTGAGTACAGCGGGATTTTCAAAGCGTTTGCCCATAAAAGAGGGTTCATTACCAACTTTATTTAGACCAACGAGCATCTCCGAATCACAACGCGAAGTATGATTATGAAGTTATGTGTCTGTTTTCTCCCAAGCATCTTATCAGTATGTGTGCTGTCTGCAGCCTTTCTGCGCTGATCTTCATTTACAAACACCTCATTAAAATGAAGTGTAACTCCGTGAACACTCAACGAAGAGACACGAGAGAGATATCTATAGAAAGTTTGACATTTCTACTTTAAAACTAAACAAGTGCTGCCGAAAATATTCTGTGATAAAGTAATCCATATGAAAACAATGCGATGTCTGTTTTTCATTTTTATTTGACTGTTTGTTTCGCGGTGAGAGGAATAAGACATAATTCACCCCAAACAGATGCTAACGCATAGTTTACCGTGGAGGTGTGTGCAGAACAACCAATCAAACCTGACTATGTTAGTTGACCAATCAGAACACAGTAAGCTACTGAAAGGTGGGGTTTAAGGAAACTGAATATTTTGAACAGCTTCGCGCGAACCGTTTGGGGATCTCTGAGAATTGAGGTAATTTTAAAATGATATTTTGAAAAAATGACAATGTTTTTTAACCTTGGATGGATTTAGACCTAATGTACAGGACTTATAAACAGTGATAGGGAACTTAGAATTTTCATCTTACAACACACAAATTCACATAGGAGTATTTTTCAGTAAAGTAACTTCATCAAAGGAGCATGTTTTTCTCAATTTAGTTATTTAAATGTTTACTTTATTCTACCCTCTTTTGTAAGTGCGTCAATCTCACATAAAAAACAGTTTCTGAAACGTGTTAATTGAGGTGACCTGTGATTTTCTTTTCTTTTTTAATCTTATGTTACCAATGAATGTGTTCTCAGGTGGCGATGGTGGAGGTCCAGCTGGAGGATGATCATGAATACCCTCCTGGCTTATTGATTGCTTTCAGTGCCTGCACAACAGTGCTAGTGGCCGTCCATCTCTTTGCCTTGATGATCAGCACATGTATCCTGCCCAACCTGGAGGCCGTGAGCAACGTCCACAACCTCAACTCCATAAAGGAATCGCCACACGAGCGCATGCACCGCCACATCGAGCTGGCCTGGGCCTTCTCCACCGTCATAGGCACCCTCCTCTTTCTTGCCGAGGTGGTTCTGCTGTGCTGGGTGAAGTTCCTCCCTCTGAAGAGTAAAGTTAAATATCCCCCGACAGAGAATGTAACTGTATCTCGAGTAAGCCCAGGAGAAGCTGCAGCGATCACCTCTACCGTCATCATGGTGCCCTTTGCCTTGGTGTTCATTGTTTTCGCCGTGCATTTTTACCGTTCGCTGGTCAGCCACAAAACGGAGCGGCAGCATCAGGAGTTGGAGGTTCTGGCCAAAATCACACAGATGCAAAACCAACTGGATCACAGGGGAGACATGTCCAACCTGTCCTCTTCAGCACATTTGGCGTAGTTGATGCACTTAGATGAGCCCTTGATCTCGTACCAAACAAAATATGGACTGTTGTCATTATTAGACACTATATGATGGGAATCAGGGCTTCTGCAATATGGTAGTATCACAGTATTGTGATGTTTTTCACGTTTGATTTTTTTAGTGTACATACAAACATTTATATAGATGGGAAATCTGAAATTTTAACTGCTATTCAAATCTTCTGTTTGCGCACAAATAAGAGATAAAAAATGCAGTTTAAAAATAGTTTTTCTTACAGTTACAGGATGGTTTAAATTTGGCATGCATCGGAAGTCGCGATAGCCTTTTCTTCCCTATTGTGACGTATATATATATATGAGTCAAACGGTTTTTCGTACAAGAAAAAATGTAGGGTGAGACTTGATTTTGTTTAACGGGAATTTCTTACATCGTCAGAAAAGAGATGAGTTGTGTTTCAAGAGGGAGGGGAAGATATTTTAACTTGAGGCACTTGAGGGCACATTAATTTTAGATCATCTTTTATAATAAATAGTGCATAATCGCATTAAAATAAGAACTGTTATTGAATAAGAACATTAATTTAAAGGAAAATATTACGTAATACGATGATTGGCCTCACTGAATTTATTCAAATTTAGGATAAAATAACTTTAAAAATAAAATATAATGTTTTGATTCCCTCATTTCCTTGCTTTGCTCAATGTTTCACTTTGTTTTAGTGACTTTGGATGCTTACAGCTTAGAAAATGTATCAAAAGCAAAATAATAAAGATTATTTTTTAATAATAAAGCTTAGAAAATATATCAAAAGCAAAATTATAAAGATTTAGGCCTTAAAAAAAACAAAACAAAACAAAACAATCTGATTGGGTAGTTGATTGAATAGGGCAGAGCAGTTTATTGTTTCAGTTCAGTATTTCCATATACTGATAGGCCAAATTATTACACCCAAATGCATAGAAAGTGTTATGATAATCAGTTCATTTTCTTTTTTGTTCAGTTTAACTGCATATAGTCTAAATATTTTTTCGACATTGTGCAATTAGAACCTCTTAAGTGACAAAGTGTCATATGGGTGCAAGTGTCATTGAAAATAACATTTGGTATAACATTCTGTAGACCCATTTCTTAAAACCCACTTTTTAAAAATTGCTGGAATTTTAGTAAAAGATATTTTGTGATCCAGTCAATTTGTATGTTCAGGTGGATTTATTTCAATCATTTATGTGCTCAGGGCATATGAAAACATATTGGCATTGCTTCTGTTTAAGCCATTGAGTCCAGAAATAATGCTTTCTGTAAGCTATATCTTGCAGAAAGGTTACAAATGTATATTATAAATATATTATAAATATTGTAGTTTTTTTTTTCTTTGTTTGTTGTGTGAATGCAAAATGTTGACTTTTACAACATATATTTTAAAACAGCTTTTGAATTATACTGGTATAATTTGTTTACATATATAATCTTGTATTAAAAGTAGTATCTTTAATAGGTATTTTGCACACCTACTGTAAAGTTATAATGAAATAAAATATAAGCAGTCATTTTTCTTTAGACTATTTGGAAGATATTTAAATTTTTCTATTTTTTTCTGGACACCTTGTTTGTGTCATATATCTTCTGATATTACAACAGTTGCTAATTGACTTGTTTGATAGAACATCATAGAAAAGTCAGTTTTTGCCCTTGTGACAACAAGGTACTATTTACAATTTTTCTAAATAGATATATTTTGCTGGTAGTGTTTTACTGGGAGACACTTTTTGTTTCAGTGTCATTTCAAAGGAAAGTACCTCAGATGTTGTGACAGTTTATAAAGAAAAGAAGTCAGTGCATTGTTTTCATATTTTATATATAGATAAAATTTTACCCTTAGAGCATCCAGGCTGCTATTCTTTGTAAACTTATTAATATCCCGAGTTAATAAAGGTTAAATGAAACCTTATTTTCATATTCCTTGATTTTATAAGATACTAGAGTTGGGAGATGATGTTTTATTTTATGGTACTTTTTTGTCAGAATATTTGTCAAGTAGGAAATGTGAATTTGCCAAATAAAAATGTGTAAGTGAAAAAAGTGCTGACTGTTTCTTGTGTAAGAACCGTTTTAAGAGGTTTAGCGGAGTAGAATTTTGTTTTATTTTTCTTCCAGTATGCTAACTGTTTCAAACAATGTAAAGAAAAATATATTCCAAATGCTGTTTTAAATCTTGTGTCACATTACATTCACTCTTTATGGGGCAAAATGTCCATTATCAGTAACAGTATTTTAAGTAAAGCGCAGTGATGGATTTGAAGTTTTCCGTGGATTTGCAGAGTTCCGTGCGCCCCCTGGAGGAAGATAACTGAACATCTACAGTTATAAACACCTCGTTCTTTCTCCAACATCCGTAATACATAATTATATATATCTTTTCTTTATAATTGCAGGGAGATAATGCTGTGATTACACTTACTGAAACTATGAAGGAGAACAAAGATTAAAGATAACAGTGATTGCTGGAAAATTATTCAGGAAGACAAAACATATCAAATGCCGTTCTGCCGAGTTTTGTTGAATGTGTGTGTGTGTGCGTGTGTAAGTAATTAAAACTATAGACATTAAATAGTAAAATTTATGCTAAATTAACACTGCTTCGCTTTCAACATTAATTAAAGGCATATAAAAAAGAATGTTGTACATGATGAAAGTCGACCGATTATGAAATAGGCCAGAACGTGTAACGCATTGCTTTCATCAGCAGATGGCAGTGTTGACCAGGTTCATAAAGAGCAAGCCCCCCAAAAGAGTTACACCACCTGGTGTATTTGAACTACAGCTGATTAGGAAAGCTGGAAAACATACCTCAAGAAACTTCATAGCTAGCTGCAACATCTATTCCTATGTTTCATGGATATTAATCAGAAGTATTTGTTTCCAAGAGCCTTGTGCTGCTGTCATGCTATATATGTGACACTTCTACAGTGAAATGGTGGGCATTTAGCTTATTCTTTGGCTGCTGTCTGATCGTCTGGGTCTTTCTGCTGGAGGTGCAGATGAGCCGGGGTTCATGACTTGCTTCATTGTGTTTGCTCGCTTGTGTATCGACCCTGAAACGATGCTCAGGGTGATCAGTGATGTCTCTGTTATCTTAAGTGTGACTGTGTTGGTATGCTGCTTTGCTTCTCAAGACATTCAAAGAGGGTCATCTCTCTCTGCCCCTTTCATTCTCTCTCTCTCTCTCTCTCTCTCTCTTGCTCTGTTTCTGCTCACTTCCCGTCTCTCTGTAGCTTTGATGGGGTGCCATGTATCTCTCACACTGGAGGTCTTTTCATTGGGAGCACCTGTCAGGAGGAAGTGGGGAATGGTGGTTTGTTGTTGCAGGCAGGGAATTCACAGCAATGGCCAGATGAGACAGAAGTGTGTGTCTATTTGTGTGTGTGTGAAGGGAAAGAGATGTCTGCTAGGTGAGAGGTGAAGAAAGAGAGGTGAGAAGTGGAGGGTACAAGACTGCGAAAGATCTCCAGTCAGTGTGGATGCAGTGTTGTGTGTTGGTGGTTTTGACTGAATTTCAACAGACCAAGAAAACACAAACACACACTCTTATTTAAATGGGGACATTCCATAGGCCAGGGGTTTTCAAACTGGGGTCCATGGACCCCCATGGGACTGCAAGTGAGTGCTGGGGGTTAATTAATCTAAGAGTACAATAACAAAGTAAAATAATAATAATAATAATAATAATAATAATAATAATAATAATAATAATGCACAATTATAGAAACTAAATATTTTCCAAATAATAAGTGTGGGGGTCCCTTATACACCAGGATCATATTTGGGGGTCTGTTGTATTTAA